>NW_027638658.1:0-34479 GCF_951216825.1 Electrona antarctica
TAAAGTACATTTATATTAGCCTGGCTAATAAGCCAGACCGAATCAGCCATTGGCAAAAAAAGAATTGCCTGCCGGCGGATTACGGTCTGGAGAGGCTCAATTGTACGCCCATTTCCTACACCAGAGAACTGGTGTGGCCAATCGGGACACGGTATGCAATATGGGCGGGCTTTGGTACAGTGACGTTCAATGCTTGAGACCTTTGACTGACAGTAGCTCTGACCAATTGCGTCAAAGAGAAAATGTTTGAACCCCCCTACCCCCCCCGGGAAACAAGATCCATACACAGCATCTCCAGACTCAAATACCACACGACAGTGTGATTTGAGTCTGGCTTATTAGCCAGGCTACATTTATATAGCGCCTTTATCCAAGGCGCTTTACATAGATTGTGCATCAATTCACCCATTCACACACACATTCATACACCGATGGCGGCAGAAAACATGCAAGGCACCAACCAGCACATCAGGAGCAATTCGGGGTTCAGTCAGTGTCTTGCTCAAGGACACTTCGACACTAACTCTGGGGGAGCCCGGGTTGGAACAGGCAACCTTGCGGTTACCATCCAGCCACTCTACCCCTGAGCCACCGCCGCCCCCTAGTGGCCACTCTACCCTTGAGCCACCGCCACCCGAGTGACCACCGCTATATCGTTGCTGTCGGGGAGAAACCTCAATATCTTCATATTTTAACTTTTTGTGTTTTTTTTTCCCCTTCGTAAAATGAATACCACTAATTTGCCAATTATTTGGGGGACCAATCACTGCCAGCTGTGGACAGGTTATGAATCGCTGCTGTAGCCAATTTAACCCATTTTGACCTGAGATCAGATTCTAAAAATGTCTTCCTGACAGTTTTTTCTGAAAAGGAAAATGTTTCTATGTCAGATGTCGTTCTTCGATTTTTCAAAAATAGCAGACCTACAAGCTCGTAGCGCGCCACTCGGTGGCGCGCTACGAGCTTGTAGATCTGCTATTTTTTTCAATAGCTAAAGCATAACATAATGCTAACACCAAAAGGGGTTCCCGCCCCAAAATGGGTTAAGAAAGAAGTCTTCTTCTCATTCTCTTCCTCCCTCATCCAAACAGAGAGAGAGAGAGAGATGATTACAGAGCTGAAAAGAAACCGAGTCGATGCGGAGCAATAAATCAAAGCAGTTTACTGAAGTGCACCCTTGTTCTTCTCCCAAAGCACAACTCTGGCTCGCTTCTATATCTCTCCACTCTCAGCCAACGCTTTGTCCAACCCATGGAAATTAAATTAATCATCATCACGGAAAGAATGGATGAGAGAGAGAGAGAGAGAGAGAGAGAGAGAGAGAGAGAGAGAGAGAGAGAGAGAGAGAGAGAGAGAGAGAGAGAGAGAGAGAGAGAGAGAGAGAGAGAGAGAGAGAGAGAGCGAGCGCGTGTTGGTAAATAGCACCCTAAATAAACTCCTGTGAGTGCTGCCTCGACAGGGAAATAATGAGAGCACAGAAGCCTAGCTGTGATTAAGTATGCAGCATCTCGCTTTTAACTAATCACTGAAACCGAGAAATAAAAAAAACACTCTTAACTCCCATTAAGATGTGAGTGCTGCCTCACTCAGACAGATTACGGAACACGTGGAAAAGACAAGAGAACAGATAAATAATGGAGAGAGACATTATTATGTAAAACACTGCCATACATTAGAGCCTGACTCAGGATTTGAACCGTGCCTGACCCCCCCCCCCCCCCAAAAGTGTTCTGTCCAAATCAGGACACTGTCTGCGTATTTATCTGAATAATGGGTTTTTTGAAGCCTAAAAGTTTGGGCTCCAAACTCAAACTCCTTGCAGACAAACACCACAAGGCAATAGGTTAGTTTTTTTTTTTTTTTTTTTAATATATATAATTTTTATCCCACGATTTTGTAACCCATTTTTCACCCCTGTGTCAATTATCTAATGTGATCCTGGGCTCTACACACCCTCCGCCAACCTAGTCCCCATATATGGGGGACATGGGGAGAGCAACGGAGTTGAACTCATGCTTCCTTCATGCCTGAGTGTACAAGTTGCTCCTTTACACCTGCCAGGGGGGAGTTTCCCTGGTTGGACGTATAGCGCGTGGAAGGAACACGTTATTCCAACCAGTTCCTTTCCCCTCCATCAGGTTCCCCAGCTGGCCAGGGGGAGGCAGTTTAGAGACCAGGATTACTGCATGTTTTTTGTGAGGGTACCTACCCTAGGGGACACGGGGAGAACATGCAAACTCCACACAGAAAGGCCCTTTCGCCAACCCAGCCTCGGGTATGGGCACTGATGACGCGGAGGAGGAAACACGCCGCCAGCACCCACAGCGTCCCCAGCGGGAATCGAACCCAGGACAAAAATAGGTTAGTTTAATGTGTGTTTAGTCCTACAATGATTAAACACAGAAGTGATTAAAACAAATGGCTAAAGGAAATAATTTGGGGATTACGGCAGCCATTAAGGCCAAAACATGAGTCAACTGGACCTAGTCAAGTCCTGTCAGGTTCTAACATATAGACCGACCCGCCCCATTGACCACATAATATTCACATGACGGCCATTTTGCAAAAAGGGCCAGCGTGTGAATGGTGGTAAGACTGAGTCCCCTGACCCCTGCTCCACCGGTACCTGTGAGGGATTTAGAAGTGCAGTCCTTTCTTCCGTGGGGCACTGATCCACTGCCCGTTACAGAGCCCTCGTAGCTAATGCAGTCATAACAAAGCAGAGCTGTTCAAGGATGAAAAAAAATAAAAAAACAACAATATAAAAAGAGAAAAAGGCAAAGGGGAAATAAATATCTGAAGGATCTTTTTGGGGGACTTTTATAGATTGGTGTTTCAAATCACTGAGAAGCGTGCTTCGTTTGACCATTACTACTGTAAGTATCCGTATAGGGTGCATGGATGCATTAATGCGTTTGCTTTTTTTCCTCTCCTATGGAACAGCGCTGTTTGTGTTATGGCCACAGGGTTAGCCAAGCTGAAGCTTTTTGAAAAGGCAGCGGACATGTACGCACACTCACACACACACCAACACACCCACACCGGACATGTACGCACACTCACACACACACCAACACACCCACACGCTTGTATTACTACACTTGAAATACAATTTTAATGACAGCGATTTTAGGATTGAAATGTTGACTCTTTTTTATGTGTGTGCCATTTTCAACCCATTAACACCTTGCTTGACCGGACCTATTTAATCCATTACTAAAATGTGCCCATCATTTATAGCGTCCGGACCACTTTTACCGGCACACCGGAAGTTGTTGTGAATGTCTGTGTAGCAGCTAACAATAGCCACACCACTCTAGAGTCGATCGACAACAACGGGCGGTGAGAATAAATCTATCGCGCCTAGCGACTGGACCGCGGAGCGCCGTCTAACACAGGATATTTTTTCATAATTAGACGGGGTGATTTAGATCGCGAGGTATGAACGTTTTAAGATTTTCGTTTTCGTCAGCTAAACAGGCAGGGGAGATTTTCAATGACGTGTCACTCTTGCGCGTCACTGAGGATTGGGCAACAAGCGCTCCTAGGCTGTGGAGCAACAAGCGCTCCTAGGCTGTGGAGCAACAAGCGCTCCTAGGCTGTGGAGCAACAAGCGCTCCTAGGCTGTGGAGCAACAAGCGCTCCTAGGCTGTGGAGCGATGCGATCGGTTTTGATATCATTAATCTCCGTCCTATTTATCAATCTCTGCCTTGGGCACTTGCCCATGAACTTGAACTTGACGGAGATCTCCGCCCTGTGCCTCCATGGTGTTAACTAAAGCCGTAAATAGCTGAGGAGGTGACCACCAAAACGGTGGTCAGTAAAAACAGAGAGATGTGTTGTGTGAGCCGTGACCACCGAAACGGTGGTTAGTAAAAACAGAGAGATGTGTTGTGTGAGCGGTGACCACCGTGGCGTGATGTCATGTTGTAGTTCTAGTGAAAACAGAGAGATGTGTTGTGTGAGCGGTGACCACCGTGGCGTGATGTCATGTTGTAGTTCTAGTAAAAACAGAGAGATGTGTTGTGTGAGCGGTGAGCACCGTGGCGTGATGTCATGTTGTAGTTCTAGTAAAAACAGAGAGATGTGTTGTGTGAGCGGTGACCACCGTGGCGTGATGTCATGTTGTAGTTTTAGATGTGTTGTGTGAGCGGTGACCACCGTGGCTCAGTGGCGTCATGTTGTAGTTTCCGGTGGTCACCTCTTCACCGAAAACTGGACTATGTATGAATAGACCTTTAGACATCAGCGCAACTAAATCAGAACTAAATCAGCCATAACTCCAACCCTAACCCCTAAACTCCCAATCCTGGATCTTTCCTAATTGTAAGTTTAACTCCCCAAATATGTATTTTTTTTAACCATAATTTATCCTGTCCAGGACAAATGTGACTAAATTTGACTGAGGGACTGCCATTGGATTTTTTTTTTTTTTCGTTTTTTTCATATGAAAGCAGGGAATCATAGCTTCAAATTGACATATTGGTTGTTCAGTTTGACCCACCAGTTTTGGAGACATGGCTTATAGCGTAATGTCTTGCAGAAAACAGCGAGTTGAGAAAACAGGCTTGAAAGGTTCACTTCTGTGGTCTCTAACATTACACCTAGCTACATGGTTTAGCATTTATTTCATATTTACATGTCGATTTCAGCTCTGACACTTATTTCAGACATGCTGAAGAGTCTGCCTGTGCTATTAACTCATTTTAGAAAAAAAATGAAAATGGAATGTGCGCGATGGCAGTCTCTCAGTCAAATCTGGTCACAAATGGTCATCACAATGTCTATTTCTCTGATTCTGCTAATAGTATCAGGGACATTTTGATCCCCACAAGTATAGTAATACAAGCACACATACACACACACACACACACAGAGTACCTGCATAGTAGACAAATCCACAGAGAGGTGCCCTGTAGGCCAGCTGAATGCAATCAACGCTGCGGTGTCACATTAAGCGCAGCTTGACACCGCAAGCATTGATTGCCTACAGCTGGCCTACAAGTGGATTCACCGATACAGTACCAAACACTCCATCTTTACATGCACCCAAAAGTATGCACCCGACCATGCCCCACCCCACCCCAGACCAGTGCACACTAGAAAGTGTCCCCTAAAGCCTAAACAGGAAGAAAACACCAGCACAGCCACCTGCAAATCAACTTACTGTTGAGTTCTCCCAAAAGGAGGGGGAAGGAAGAGAAAAGGAACAGAGCCTTGTGTGATGACAGCGGAATCCCCAAGCCCATAATTGCGTTTGTTATCGTTGGAATAAAAAGGCTCTGCTCGGGTTAGTTGGACAGGAAAGAAAGAAAGCATCGAAGGGTTAAATTAAAGCCAGCTGTGTTAAAGGCCTACTCCGTAATAAACTATAAATCAGTGGTTCTCAAAGTGGGGTCTGCGGACCCCCAGGACGTCCTTGGGAGGTTCCAAGGTGTCAGCAACAAAATTTGTCATAATTTAGCATCCAAATCGGTTTTAAAAAAAAAAGGTATTTCCAGTGGAGGAACAAACACCCGCACACTGTCTTCAAATGCAGTGAACCGACGTTTAAAAGGGAAACAGCAACGTTTCGGCCTATGCGGACTTCATCAGGCTATCTTTATTGATAATTGATAAAAAAAAGCCTGATGAAGGCCGCATGAAGGCCGCCTTCCCTATTAACTATTATTGTAGATCTGCTATTTTTCAATAGCTAAAGTATAACATAATGCTAACACCAAAAGGGGTTCCCGCCCAAAATGGGTTAAAAGTTGGTGTGCGGGTGTTTGTTCCTTTTTCATTGTCGGGCACGGTACCCTCTCCTACGCACCTGTCGCCTGTAGGTGTGCAAAACTGCAAAAGCCTTGCTTTTGGAAAGTTGGAATAGTTTGGAACATGTTTAACAGAACTCTTGTCTTTGGGGGTCCCTGGCACAAAATCTTTTCAGATGGCCAAATACATACACGTCGGGGGTCCTTGACAAGAACGTATTTGAGAACCAAAATGGTGCCTTTGTCCTACATTCTGCCATGAACATTCTGACGTGAATAAACATACATACAAATACAAATGCATTTTCAGGCTGTTACTCGTTTACAAATATGATGATTCCCAACATTTTGGGTAAACAATCAAATTGCGGTGTAATGGGTTCAGAGTAAAACAACATTTTGAATTATGGGGAGAAATGTTCCCCAAGGCTCATTTTACATCAACAAGTCAAACTTGTTTGTACAAGGGGAGAAAAAAGGTCCACTTAATCTACACCAGTGGTTCTCAAAGTGGGGCCCAGGGACCCTCAGGGGTCCTTGAGGGGGTTTCAAATGGTCCCTCACAGGTCTGTAACTCTAAGAGTGTACAGACGGTCCCGTCAGAGTTCTGGGGGTCTGAGAACCACTGGTTCTGCTCCATACTTTAGGAAGTGGGTTGAGTTGAGTGTGTACCTGCGAAGGCCTTGGAGATCCTCTCTTTCTTCCACTCCCAGGGCTGGTCGTACTCCTCTGGCGGCCGCTCGTCATCCTGAGGCAGTCTGCTCTCCCTGGGGACAACACCAGGGGTATTAGAGTTAGGTCTGCTCTCTGGGGACAACACCAGGGGTATTAGAGTTAGGTCTGCTCTCTGGGGACAACACCAGGGTTATTAGAGTTAGGTCTGCTCCCTGAGGACAACACCAGGGGTATTAGAGTTAGGTCTGCTCTCTGGGGACAACACCAGGGGTATTAGAGTTAGGTCTGCTCCCTGAGGACAACACCAGGGGTATTAGAGTTAGGTCTGCTCCCTGGGGACAACACCAGGGGTATTAGAGTTAGGTCTGCTCTCTCTGGGGACAACACCAGGGGTATTAGAGTTAGGTCTGCTCTCCCTGGGGACAACACCAGGGGTATTAGAGTTAGGTCTGCTCCCTGGGGACAACACCAGGGTTATTCGAGTTAGGTCTGCTCTCTGAGGACAACACCAGGGGTATTAGAGTTAGGTCTGCTCCCTGGGGACAACACCAGGGGTATTAGAGTTAGGTCTGCTCTCTGGGGACAACACCAGGGGTATTAGAGTTAGGTCTGCTCCCTGGGGACAACACCAGGGGTATTAGAGTTAGGTCTGCTCCCTGGGGACAACACCAGGGGTATTAGAGTTAGGTCTGCTCCCTGGGGACAACACCAGGGGTATTAGTTAGGTCTGCTCTCCCTGGGGACAACACCAGGGGTATTAGAGTTAGGTCTGCTCTCCCTGGGGACGAAACCAGGGGTATTAGAGTTAGGTCTGCTCTCTGAGGACAACACCAGGGGTATTAGAGTTAGGTCTGCTCCCTGGGGACAACACCAGGGGTATTAGAGTTAGGTCTGCTCCCTGGGGACAACACCAGGGGTATTAGAGTTAGGTCTGCTCTCTGGGGACAACACCAGGGGTATTAGAGTTAGGTCTGCTCTCCCTGGGGACAACACCAGGGGTATTAGAGTTAGGTCTGCTCTCCCTGGGGACAACACCAGGGGTATTAGAGTTAGGTCTGCTCTCTGGGGACAACACCAGGGGTATTAGAGTTAGGTCTGCTCTCTGGGGACAACACCAGGGGTATTAGAGTTAGGTCTGCTCTCTGGGGACAACACCAGGGGTATTAGAGTTAGGTCTGCTCTCTGGGGACAACACCAGGGGTATTAGAGTTAGGTCTGCTCTCTGGGGACAACACCAGGGGTATTAGAGTTAGGTCTGCTCTCTGGGGACAACACCAGGGGTATTAGAGTTAGGTCTGCTCTCTGGGGACAACACCAGGGGTATTAGAGTTAGGTCTGCTCTCTGGGGACAACACCAGGGTTATTAGAGTTAGGTCTGCTCTCTGGGGACAACACCAGGGGTATTAGAGTTAGGTCTGCTCTCCCTGGGGACAACACCAGGGGTATTAGAGTTAGGTCTGCTCTCTGAGGACAACACCAGGGGTATTAGAGTTAGGTCTGCTCTCTCTGGGGACAACACCAGGGGTATTAGAGTTAGGTCTGCTCCCTGGGGACAACACCAGGGGTATAAGAGTTAGGTCTGCTCTCCCTGGGGACAACACCAGGGGTATTAGAGTTAGGTCTGCTCTCCCTGGGGACAACACCAGGGGTATTAGAGTTAGGTCTGCTCCCTGGGGACAACACCAGGGGTATTAGAGTTAGGTCTGCTCTCTGAGGACAACACCAGGGGTATTAGAGTTAGGTCTGCTCTCTGGGGACAACACCAGGGGTATTAGAGTTAGGTCTGCTCTCTGGGGACAACACCAGGGGTATTAGAGTTAGGTCTGCTCTCCCTGGGGACAACACCAGGGGTATTAGTTAGGTCTGCTCCCTGGGGACAACACCAGGGTTATTAGAGTTAGGTCTGCTCTCTCTGGGGACAACACCAGGGGTATTAGAGTTAGGTCTGCTCTCTGGGGACAACACCAGGGGTATTAGAGTTAGGTCTGCTCTCTGGGGACAACACCAGGGGTATTAGAGTTAGGTCTGCTCTCTGAGGACAACACCAGCGGTATTAGAGTTAGGTCTGCTCTCTGAGGACAACACCAGGGGTATTAGAGTTAGGTCTGCTCTCCCTGGGGACAACACCAGGGGTATTAGAGTTAGGTCTGCTCTCTGGGGACAACACCAGGGGTATTAGAGTTAGGTCTGCTCTCTGGGGACAACACCAGGGGTATTAGAGTTAGGTCTGCTCTCTGGGGACAACACCAGGGGTATTAGAGTTAGGTCTGCTCTCTGGGGACAACACCAGGGGTATTAGAGTTAGGTCTGCTCTCTGGGGACAACACCAGGGGTATTAGAGTTAGGTCTGCTCTCTGGGGACAACACCAGGGGTATTAGAGTTAGGTCTGCTCTCCCTGGGGACAACACCAGGGGTATTAGAGTTAGGTCTGCTCTCCCTGGGGACAACACCAGGGGTATTAGAGTTAGGTCTGCTCTCTGGGGACAACACCAGGGGTATTAGAGTTAGGTCTGCTCTCTGGGGACAACACCAGGGGTATTAGAGTTAGGTCTGCTCTCCCTGAGGACAACACCAGGGGTATTAGAGTTAGGTCTGCTCCCTGAGGACAACACCAGGGGTATTAGAGTTAGGTCTGCTCTCTGAGGACAACACCAGGGGTATTAGAGTTAGGTCTGCTCTCTGGGGACAACACCAGGGGTATTAGAGTTAGGTCTGCTCTCCCTGGGGACAACACCAGGGGTATTAGAGTTAGGTCTGCTCTCTGGGGACAACACCAGGGGTATTAGAGTTAGGTCTGCTCTCCCTGGGGACAACACCAGGGGTATTAGAGTTAGGTCTGCTCTCCCTGGGGACAACACCAGGGGTATTAGAGTTAGGTCTGCTCTCTCTGGAGACAACACCAGGGTTATTCGAGTGATCCAAATAGCCAACCAAATAACCTACACTGAAATTGAAAAAGTGAAATAAAGTGAAATAAAATTAAAACAAGGCTTTAAAAAAAAGTAATAAATAAGTACTAAGGTCCCTGCACAGTGCACACTGCTGTTTTTTGGATTTTTAGCAGCGTTTTTCCGCAGTTTTTCTGAAAAACACGTTCAGTGTGCAAGAACCTTGTGTACTGTGCATAGATGTCTTTCAAGCTAAGTCTTTGTCATTTTTCTGACCTTGTTGAAGCTCGCCCCTCACGAATCCATCTTACAATAAATAAAACGAAAACTAACAGTCTAACACTAATCATACTATAATTCAGTCAATGTCTGTCTGTCTGACTGAATGTCTGTCAGAATCACCGCCGTATCTCCTCACTGCCTGCACCAATCACTCCCACTTTTCACACAGGCATTGACCATAATAATATGGAGGTCTTAACGAAGCCCTTTTTTCAATTTAACACATTATAAATTAATAATGAATTTATTAGTGAATTAAAAATGCGAAAACGCACCCAGGGCGCAGTACTCCCAGCGGGGGGCAATATCTCACAACGGGTAAGGGCTAGTACAAATTAACTAAACAAAAATAAAAGCCAAAACCAAAAAAAAATAAAGCCTGATGAAAAAAATGCTGAAACTCTACTAACAACCTGGGACAGGAGTTGGAGTGCTCGGGGTCCAGGTCCCCACCGCCGTTCTCGGTGGGCTCGTACGGCGTGTCGTACAGGGGCAGCTGCTTGACCGACGAGCTGTCCTTCTGCCCTCGACCCCCAGCGCGGATCTCTGCAACACAGAGGACAAGAACACTGGGATCAATACACACACACAAACATAGTGCCAATAGCTACAGTAGCTGCTAACAGTAGTCATTAGATAGATACATGAACACAGTGCCAATAGCTACAGTAGCTGCTAACAGTAGTCATTAGATAGATAAATGAACACAAGGCCAATAGCTACAGTAGCTGCTAACAGTAGTCATTATTAGATAGATACATGAACATAGTGCCAATAGCTACAGTAGCTGCTAACAGTAGTCATTAGATAGATACATGAACACAGTGCCAATAGCTACAGTAGTCATTAGTTAAGACCACTTTTAAATAACCATGACGTCCCTGTTTGGGGACATTATAGGTGAACATGCAGTTCCACAAACCCCTCCAAATATTTCCCCAAAAATGCATACAAAATAAATAAATAAAATAAAATAAAAAGCCCAATATAGCAGATCTACAAGCGGTGAAAAGATGTCATTGGCTCACTAGCTTGTCCCTCATCTGAAATGGCCAATACTTGAGAAGCAGGAGAGTTTTGAAAGGAGGCGGGGAGAAGGCCTGGGGTATAGCCTCGGTACCCAGGCTTCTTATTTTCGTACGCATTCACCTCAAAAATTAAAGCCTGGCGGAACGACACACATTTCCTGGTCTAGGAGTGGTGAGTGAACTACAGTGCAGAGGGGGCGGGGTTAGGGGCGGGGCTAAATTAGTGGGAGTGAACTACAGTGCAGAGGGGGGCGTCGCTCGAAAAATGGTGACGTCAGTTTTCTCCGCTGTTTTCCACCAGAGCGGGCGCTCAGATCGGTGAGCCAATATTATCCATCGCATTGCTCAAGCGCGACCTGCCCCTCTAGCCCATTTTGGGCGGGAACCCCATTTGGTGTTGTAAGCATTATGTTATACTTTAGCTATTGAAAAATAGCAGATCTACAAGATCATAGCGCGCCACCGAGTGGCGCGCTACGAGCTTGTAGGTCTGCTATTTTTGAAAAATCGAACGACTGACATAGAAACATAGCTTTTTCAGAAAACTGTCAGGATGTAGAAGACATTTTTAGAATCTGATCTCAGGTCAAAATGGGCTAGACCAGAAAGCACACGGGCTGGGCCAGGCTAGGCCTGGGGGGTGGGCCTTCTTGCAGCACCTGCGAGAGAGAGCACACGGTGCACAACCTGCCGGAGTGTTGGCTAATCATCATCACGGCTATAGAAACAGCCCCAGCCTGCAGCGTTCACATGTCTGTTCTGTTCTGTCTCCTCTCACCCGTCATGTCTGTTCTGTTCCGTCTCCTCTCACCCGTCATGTCTGTTCTGTTCTGTCTCCTCTCACCCGTCATGTCTGTTCTGTTCCGTCTCCTCTCACCCGTCATGTCTGTTCTGTTCTGTCTCCTCTCACCCGTCATGTCTGTTCTGTTCTGTCTCCTCTCACCCGTCATGTCTGTTCTGTTCCGTCTCCTCTCACCCGTCATGTCTGTTCTGTTCCGTCTCCTCTCACCCGTCATGTCTGTTCTGTTCTGTCTCCTCTCACCCGTCATGTCTGTTCTGTTCTGTCTCCTCTCACCCGTCATGTCTGTTCTGTTCCGTCTCCTCTCACCCGTCATGTCTGTTCTGTTCCGTCTCCTCTCACCCGTCATGTCTGTTCTGTTCCGTCTCCTCTCACCCGTCTGTTCTGTTCTGTCTCCTCTCACCCGTCATGTCTGTTCTGTTCCGTCTCCTCTCACCCGTCTTTCACATGTCTGTTCTGTTCCGTCTCCTCTCACCCGTCATGTCTGTTCTGTTCCGTCTCCTCTCACCCGTCATGTCTGTTCTGTTCCGTCTCCTCTCACCCGTTCTGTTCTGTTCCGTCTCCTCTCACCCGTTCTGTTCTGTTCCGTCTCCTCTCACCCGTCATGTCTGTTCTGTTCCGTCTCCTCTCACCCGTTCTGTTCTGTTCCGTCTCCTCTCACCCGTTCTGTTCTGTTCCGTCTCCTCTCACCCGTCATGTCTGTTCTGTTCCGTCTCCTCTCACCCGTTCTGTTCTGTTCCGTCTCCTCTCACCCGTCATGTCTGTTCTGTTCCGTCTCCTCTCACCCGTTCTGTTCTGTTCCGTCTCCTCTCACCCGTCATGTCTGTTCTGTTCCGTCTCCTCTCACCCGTTCTGTTCTGTTCCGTCTCCTCTCACCCGTTCTGTTCTGTTCCGTCTCCTCTCACCCGTTCTGTTCTGTTCCGTCTCCTCTCACCCGTCATGTCTGTTCTGTTCCGTCTCCTCTCACCCGTCATGTCTGTTCTGTTCCGTCTCCTCTCACCCGTCATGTCTGTTCTGTTCCGTCTCCTCTCACCCGTCATGTCTGTTCTGTTCCGTCTCCTCTCACCCGTTCTGTTCTGTTCTGTTCCGTCTCCTCTCATATGTTTGTTCTGTTCCGTCTCCTCTCACCCGTCATGTCTGTTCTGTTCCGTCTCCTCTCACCCGCCATGTCTGTTCTGTTCCGTCTCCTCTCACCCGTCATGTCTGTTCTGTTCCGTCTCCTCTCACCCGTTCTGTTCCGTCTCCTCTCACCCGTCGCTCACTCATTGTTTTGCCCTGAAACCAACACTTTCCCCATAAACGCCGCTATTCTGTTGCATCATGCTGGTTGGGAAAGAGGTCGAAAGAACACTGGAGAATTAAATCATGTGGATCTCGGAATCCAGAATGGGAACGAACGGTGAACGCCGGGAAAGTGGAACCTTGCGGACATTTCAAAATTGGGATGCAAAGTTTCAGAACTGATCAGAGCACCATTGACTTAAACCCATTTTGACCTGAGATCAGATTCTAAAAATCTCTTCTACATCCTGACAGTTTTCTGAAAAAGCTATGTTTCTATGTCAGTCGTTCTTTGATTTTTCAAAAAATAGCAGACCTACAAGCTCGTAGCGCGCCACTCGGTGGCGCGCTACGAGCTTGTAGGTCTGCTATTTTTCAATAGCTAAAGCATAACATAATGCTAACACCAAAAGGGGTTCCCGCATGTGGCCTACTGGCGGTGTGCCAAGCAATATGGCACTGATTCGCTCTGGACACAGAGAGACCCTCTTCTAGACGAAGAAGCAATATGGCACTGATTCGCTCTGGACACAGAGAGACCCTCTTCTAGACGAAGAAGCAATATGGCACTGATTCGCTCTGGACACAGAGAGACCCTCTTCTAGACGAAGAAGCAATATGGCACTGATTCGCTCTGGACACAGAGAGACCCTCTTCTAGACGAAGAAGCAATATGGCACTGATTCGCTCTGGACACAGAGAGACCCTCTTCTAGACGAAGAAGCAATATGGCACTGATTCGCTCTGGACACAGAGAGACCCTCTTCTAGACGAAGAAGCAATATGGCACTGATTCGCTCTGGACACAGAGAGACCCTCTTCTAGACGAAGAAGCAATATGGCACTGATTGGCTCTGGACACAGAGAGACCCTCTTCTAGACGAAGAAGCCACGCCATATACATACCGGCATGCTGGATTCAAGCACTCCCAACACTTTTATGGCATGAATGGTTTCCACCAACAAGTCATGTATTTGCTTACCTATACCATCCTAGCCCAAACTGTGCTGAACAAACACAACGCTATACTCTACCTACAGTACTATACATACTAGAAAACCAGCGCTGTCCCCTCAGGAAGTATCGTGCCCTTGAGAGCTCCCTCTCCCTTCTCCCCCTCGTTCTCCTCTTCTCAATCTCCTTCAACTCACATGAAGTCATTAGGAGCTAGCAGTCCGTTCCTCTAGGGCCGCATGAAGCCGCTAACGGGCAGCGAGCCTCCGCCGTGGACTAATGCGATGTGAACAGAATGAAATATTATGCCACACCACTGCATAATTGCCTCTCAGCCCAAGGGAGCTCTTGCAAGAAATAAAAAAAATGAGCAATACGTTGTGCCTAATGGAGCGAAAACTGAGGAACGGAAGGGGTGTGTGGAGGTGAGGCAAGAGAGAGGTGAGGCGAGGCGAGGCTGCCCAGATCTACCGCCATCTCTGCCCTAATCTCTCGCTTAAAGAGCAAGTCCTCCCCTTTGATCTCTCACTTGCTAAAAGGAAGGCGGCATTACGAGAGACCCTGGACGGGTTGCATGGCCCGTCTCCTTAGTGGAAGGGCAGACGGCCAAGCGGGAGAGGGAGATAGGAGTAAGAGGAGCGGAGGGGAGCAAGGGGGAGAATCAATGAGAGGATCAGGGAAGGAGGGTGTTGCCAGTAGGGTTGAGGAGAACTGAGAGGGGCAAAGAGGAGAACACCGGGAGTAAATCCTGGCTCCTTTAATTGGAAGCGCATTGCCTTGGATAAACTGCTGTGAGGAGGGATTAAACTCCTGGCATTGGTGTGTGTGTGTGTGTGTGTGTGTGTGTGTGTGTGTGTGTGTGTGCGCGCGTGCGTGTGGTTGGGAGGTGTCGCAGCAGAGTCTTGCTGACGGACCGCTGCGTCAATGTTCTCTCAGTAGGACCTGCATCCTTTTCCTTCTGATGTTTCTTTCATTCCTTCTTTATGCACATTTTGACATGACACTGAGTGCCTTCCTCTCTCTCTCTCTCTTCCTGACGGCCCCTGTTGAGGCACGCTAGGTAAGCCTGGGCGGGGATACATGTGTCGGGCTAGATTACACAGACGGCTTCCACAGCGGGGACCGCCGCAATTTGTTGCACAGCTGCAGCTCGTCTCCCCCTCCCTGACCTCTAACCCTCTATTTAGGGTCGGAGGTCAGGCGCCACGCCCTCTCTTGATGTGTGTCTCGGAGTTCCTCCTCGCCGGATACCACAGTTCCCTTCCAGATGCTGCACTTCCTGAACCTCGCCCCTCTGCCGACAATTTTGACCTCTACTACCTACACCCCCCACACACGCACGCACGCACGCACGCACGCACGCACGCACGCACGCACGCACGCACGCACGCACACACACACGCACACGCACGCACACACACACGGCGGCCGTATGTTGGAACCCAAACAGTGGGCTGCAGTGTGTGCTCACAAGGTCAGAGACAAAGAAAGAAAACAACTTTAAAAAGAGGAAATGTGAGATCTCCTTTACCACAGGAACTTCGCCCGGAACCAGAAAGACTACACTAATTGGTCAGGCGCCGTGTCTCGCTTCAAGGGAACACAGGGATATAAATAAAAACATGACACACAAATACAGTAATGAAGCACTAAAGCCAAGACAGTGATGTCTTGAAATAGTTTAGTTTGGTGCTCTAATTTTTGTCCCTGCACCGATGACATAATACAGATCGTCGTCACTCTAAACTGCAGAAGTTGATAAAGTTTTGGTCCGAGCCAATCGCTTAACCCATTCTGGACGGGACCCCCTTTTGGTGTTTTAACTAAGCATTATGTTATACTTTAGCTATTAGTCTAGTAGCCAGCCCATAGAGCCCCATTGTGAACCCGGACATGTTGAGTACACCAAGGTTCTATGTTATAAATGTTTAGTATGGGTCCCCAGCATGTAGAAACTGCCGGATGCTAACTTGCATATGTTGAGCAATTTTTATAATTGGCATAATATGTGACCATACCAATTACAACCTATAGAAGGCAAAATATTCAAAATTTCATCATGCTTTATGTAGCATGTGACATGTCGAACTAGGGGGTTTTCATGATGCTGAATCCATTCCAAGCATTAGTTTTGCAAAAAAAGACTCATTGGGCTAAAAACGGCCAATGCCGTCATCACAAATTGATGATGTCAGCACATTTGGGCAAGTGGGCATGGCCGTTTTAAGCCCATGAGTATTAAAAAAAGGAGGTAATAAAAAAATGCTGAGAATCAGGGACAGGAGATGTGTTCAACTCTACAACGATATAGACTTTATTATATTCTCTCTCGGTCTCATGCCTTGGTTCATGAACTGGACAGATTCAACCTAATGGGAGAGAGAAAGCGAGACAGTTCTCTCTGTAAATCCAGAGTGTCATTCTTTGTCCCTCTTACACTATACATACATGCAGGAGGAGAGGAGAGGAGCCCTCTGGGCATATTATTATCATGGCAGTGAGCGTGGAGCCGGCCTCTCTGGATTCAATCAAAGACATTAACTGTAACCAGCCTGGCAGCCGGATAGTGCTGCACCTTGACTGAATGACCCGCCAATACCCCCACCCACCCCTCCACCTGGACTGAATGACCCACCAATACCCCCACCCACCCCTCCAATACCCCCACCCACCCCTCCACCTTGACTGAATGACCTGCCAATACCCCCCCCAATACTCTTATGTACGTTGCTGCATTGATAGTCTACTCTGTAGCCTACATATCTTATGTACGTTCGTTCATGCATTGATAGTCTACTCTCTAGCCTACATATCTTATGTACATTCATGCATTGATAGTCTACTCTGTAGCCTACATATCTTATCATTGATAGTCTACATATCTTATGTACGTTCATGCATTGCATATATTCACTGATACATTATTTATGATGTATATTATTTATACATATTTTAACACAGACAGTCCACAGTCAGGAGAGTTCAGGTCCAGTTCAGATGTGTCCAGTCAGTGACTGGACACATCTGAACTGGATCTGAACTCCAGTGTTATAACATTGTTTAATATTTCCTCTCTACTCTTACCTGCATGTTACTATGCTGTGCTTTACACTTTTACGCTGTTGCTGCTACGACATGGGGGATCAATCAAGGTTTATCTTACTTTATCTCTATCTTTTCTATTACAGGGTGAAGGATTTGATATACACTAAAGCTGGGGGGGAAGCAATTTTATCTATCTCTGTGTATCAGTACCACCCACTCACTGGCATATAAAGCCAGAGAATGTGCAGCTGCTAAGCATTTGGAGGGGGCATGGTGGATGTGTGGGTTTGATTGAAGGGATCTCCCCTGCACTAGAGTAGGATTAAATGTGATTGACTTGGCAACCCGGGGAAAACAATGCACAGAAATAATCTCAGGCTTCAAGGATTTACCCTCCCCTGCCGCCGTCCTTCTTAGAGGAAATCCAAGGCCGTGCGCATCTTATTATCAACGGTTATTGTTATCAGCTATAGGAAGGTCAAGACTGTGCTTTGTGTAATCACCTTGAGTGCACACGATATCAAAGTGAGGAGAGCCAACGCTGTTAAATACACTTTGAACACTTCGGTTCACAGGGCATGTTCACTTCTCACTGTGCACAACAGACTATGGAGGTTCTCACTGTGCACAACACAGACTATGGAGGTTCTCACTGTGCACAACAGACTATGGAGGTTCTCACTGTGCACAGTACAAACTATGGAGAAGGCAACATGTGAGAGCAGAGCAGTAACAGTACAAACTATGGAGGAGGCAACATGTGAGAGCAGAGCAGTAACAGTACAAACCATGGAGGAGGCAACATGTGAGAGCAGAGCAGTAACAGTACAAACCATGGAGGAGGCAACATGTGAGAGCAGAGCAGTAACAGTACAAACCATGGAGGAGGCAACATGTGAGAGCAGAGCAGTAACAGTATAAACTATGGAGGTTCTCACTGTGCACAACACAGACTATGGAGGTTCTCACTGTGCACAACACAAACTATGGAGGTTCTCACTGTGCACAACACAAACTATGGAGGTTCTCACTGTGCACAACACAAACTATGGAGGTTCTCACTGTGCACAACACAAACTATGGAGGTTCTCACTGTGCACAACACAGACTATGGGGAGGCAACATGTGAGAGCAGAGCAGTAACAGTACAAACCATGGAGGAGGCAACATGTAAGAGCAGAGCAGTAACAGTACAAACTATGGGGAGGCAACATGTAAGAGCAGAGCAGTAACAGTACAAACCATGGAGGAGGCAACATGTGAGAGCAGAGCAGTAACAGTACAAACTATGGGGAGGCAACATGTGAGAGCAGAGCAGTAACAGTACAAACTATGGGGAGGCAACATGTAAGAGCAGAGCAGTAACAGTACAAACCATGGAGGAGGCAACATGTGAGAGCAGAGCAGTAACAATACAAACTATGGAGGAGGCAACATGTGAGAGCAGAGCAGTAACAGTACAAACTATGGAGGAGGCAACATGTGAGAGCAGAGCAGTAACAGTACAAACCATGGAGGAGGCAACATGTGAGAGCAGAGCAGTAACAGTACAAACCATGAGGAGGCAACATGTGAGAGCAGAGCGGTAACAGTACAAACCATGAGGAGGCAACATGTGAGAGCAGAGCAGTAACAGTACAGACCATGGAGGAGGCAACATGTGAGAGCAGAGCAGTAACAGTACAAACCATGGAGGAGGCAACATGTGAGAGCAGAGCAGTAACATGCTGATAACGTTAAACAAATGGTAACTCAATGACATCGTTAAATGTGCACTGGTCGTCTTGGCCAGTGTGCAGCGTAGCTGGTCGTCTTGGCCAGTGTGCAGCGTAGCTGGTCGTCTTGGCCAGTGTGCAGCGTAGCTGGTCGTCTTGGCCAGTGTGCAGCGTAGCTGGTCGTCTTGGCCAGTGCGCAGCGTAGCTGGTCGTCTTGGCGACGCAGCGCGAAGCCGCCACAAAGTCAATCTTCAGTGCTACTGTATATACACATGAGAAACAGTGGAGGATGTCGATGGGATGGTGTTTTTGATTCTCGGCATGTGGCCAACTGGCTGTTCATGTTGCAGGCTGCCATTTAAATGAGTAGTTGTGGCCACTATTATTTTGGCTTACTGTAGCTATCTAAATATGGCAGGTGTGTACAGGATATATTAGTAATGATGACGCAGGGACACAACAATCATGCAGTGAAACCGAATTGAACACAGGATTCGAACCCAGGTCGCCTGTGTGGGAAGAGGCACTAAATGGTAAATGGTGCATTTATATAGCGCCTTTATTCAAGGCGCTTTACATAGATTGTGCATTACATTCACCCATTCACACACACATTCGTACACCGATTGCGGCGGAAGCCATGCAAGGTACCAACCAGCACATCGGGAGCAATTTGGGGTTCAGTGTCTTGCCCAAAGGACACTTCGACATGTAGACAGGAGGAGCCGGGATTCGAACCGCCGACCCATGGATCATTGGACGACCTGCTCTACCTCTTGAGCCACAGTCGCCCGTGTGTCTGACAAATAATGTATCAGTCCCGTGTGCCGTAATGTCGGATTATTGGGACGTCAAACTAACTCTACGCACCCTTCAAGCAGAGGCTCTGAGCCACTCTGCTACAAAAGCACTAGGCACTCTCCACAACTTTACCTGATTGAAACCCAAAGAAAAGGTGAGTGGAGTCGCAGCGGTTAAAAATAAAAGGTGCTTGCTCTGCAACAGAGGCACTCGATTGGCGAGACGTTAAGCAGAACAAAAGCCTCTGATCCCGGGGACATAGCTGTCTCCACGGCTTCTGATTTCAATCTTTTTCTCATCGCCCCCGAGGTCTATATCGTGTCGTGGCACTTGGGGGCTTTAAGCTATCTGGAAGGCCACCCAGAGGTAGAGCGTGTCAGTCAGAGAGCTGGCTGACAATCAGAGGTGTTTGCTCCCTGACCCGTGGCGGCCGGCTGGCTGCTGAGATTTTCGCTCCGGTCTGCAGTGAGCGAGTATAGGCACTCCGCAGGGAGGCAACGTCTTGCTCACACCCCCCCCCCCACCCCCGGGCACACCGCCACGAGAGCAGACCCAAGCAGTGCTGTCTGTCTGTCAGCTTTGGCGCTCACAATCTCACCCCCTGGTTTCAATGTCATTTCCATGCCCTGCATTGTTTTTGAAGAGAACAGACACAGCAAAGACAAAGGAATACATTATTAGTGTTTGATAGGGTGAAAACCTTCTACGTGCACAAGGGTTACTTTATGGGAAATGGAGAAAACAATAAGAACCTGAGTTCCAGTGGATCAAATTTAGTTACTGTATTATTTAGTCAAAAGCACCACTTTTACTATGTGTGCCTCTATGTGTGCCTCTATGCTTGTCTGTGTGTGCCTCTATGTGTGCCTCTATGCTTGTCTGTGTGTGCCTCTATGTGTGCCTCTATCAGCCCCACTACAGAATTAAGGCACAGAAGCAGCAGCCACAGCGTTCTTCTTTCATGCCTTTCCTCCTCCGATCCGATCCTTCTCTTCATGCCAAGCGTGTGGTGTGGTGGTGGTGGTGGTGGTGGGTACCCCTTGTGAGCTGCCCGCTGCCTGCCCGTTCTCCAGGCATGCTAAAGACTGGAATGACTGGATGCCAGCTCTGGAGAAAGCCTCCAATTTGTGCCTTAAGGAGCAGCTGCACCATTTTGCGGTGTTATGTGGGCTTCCTTTACAAACATGCCTCCCTGTAATGCTGGACGAACGGATGCTTATTGACGCAGGAATGAATGACACTTCCAGGCAGCCTCGCATCGCAGGGAGGTGCCACGTTTGAGAGCCAAACGTCATGAAATGTCCTCTCTCTAAAGTGGTACTTGTCGGAGGTGCATTTATTCGCCAACAGATGGCATGTACGTACGGTACGGTAGACATCCAATGAGTATAATAAAGAAACATATGGCCCTACAGTATATATGTAGCACAGTTTGTGCTTATAGTACAGTACTAGAAGTATGATACGAACTGTGCTTATAGTACAGTACTAGAAGTATGATACGAACTGTGCTTATAGTACAGTACTAGAAGTATGATACGAACTGTGCTTATAGTACAGTACTAGAAGTATGATACGAACACAGTTTGTGCTTATAGTACAGTACTAGAAGTATGATACGAACTCAGGGAAAATGATCACAGAGAAGCAATTTGAGAGTGAGGTAAATGAAGAATAGCAGAATGATACTGGCGGTCACACATTGTATTCTGCTGCTGTGTGTGTGTGTGAGTGTGAGTGTGAGTGTGTGTGTGTGTGTGTGTGTGTGTGTGTGTGTGTGTGTGTGTGTGTGTGTATGTGTATGTGTGTGTGTTTGTTTGCAGGTCCCCCAGATGGCCTGAGGGAATCGATGCTGAAGACATGTGCCCAGACATGAATATGCATTAATTCCTTCACTGCAGCACTGGCTGAGAGAGAGAGAGCTACTGTACCAGCATAGTGAGAGAGAGCTACTGTACCAGCATAGTGAGAGAGAGCTACTGTACCAGCATAGTGATACTGTACCAGCATAGTGAGACGACACACAGTGACACAACGACAGAGAGCTACTGTACCAGCATAGTGAGAGAGAGAGAGCTACTGTACCAGCATAGTGAGAGAGAGCTACTGTACCAGCATAGTGATACTGTACCAGCATAGTGAGAGAGAGAGAGCTACTGTACCAGCATAGTGAGAGAGAGCTACTGTACCAGCATAGTGATACTGTACCAGCATAGTGAGACGACACACAGTGACACAACGACAGAGAGCTACTGTACCAGCATAGTGAGAGAGAGAGAGCTACTGTACCAGCATAGTGAGAGAGAGCTACTGTACCAGCATAGTGAGAGAGAGAGAGCTACTGTACCAGCATAGTGAGAGAGAGAGAGCTACTGTACCAGCATAGTGAGAGAGAGAGAGCTGCTGTACCAGCATAGTGAGAGAGAGAGAGCTGCTGTACCAGCATAGTGAGAGAGAGAGAGCTACTGTACCAGCATAGTGAGAGAGAGAGAGCTGCTGTACCAGCATAGTGAGAGAGAGAGAGCTGCTGTACCAGCATAGTGAGAGAGAGAGAGCTACTGTACCAGCATAGTGAGAGAGAGAGAGCTACTGTACCAGCATAGTGAGAGAGAGAGAGCTACTGTACCAGCATAGTGAGAGAGAGAGAGCTGCTGTACCAGCATAGTGAGAGAGAGAGAGCTACTGTACCAGCATAGTGAGAGAGAGAGAGCTACTGTACCAGCATAGTGAGAGAGAGAGAGCTGCTGTACCAGCATAGTGAGAGAGAGAGAGCTGCTGTACCAGCATAGTGAGAGAGAGAGAGCTACTGTACCAGCATAGTGAGAGAGAGAGAGCTGCTGTACCAGCATAGTGAGAGAGAGAGAGCTGCTGTACCAGCATAGTGAGAGAGAGAGAGCTACTGTACCAGCATAGTGAGAGAGAGAGAGCTACTGTACCAGCATAGTGAGAGAGAGAGAGCTGCTGTACCAGCATAGTGAGAGAGAGAGAGCTGCTGTACCAGCATAGTGAGAGAGAGAGAGCTACTGTACCAGCATAGTGAGAGAGAGAGAGCTGCTGTACCAGCATAGTGAGAGAGAGAGAGCTGCTGTACCAGCATAGTGATACTGTACCAGCATAGTGAGACGACACACAGTGACACAACGACAGAGAGCTACTGTACCAGCATAGTGAGAGAGAGAGAGCTACTGTACCAGCATAGTGAGAGAGAGAGAGCTGCTGTACCAGCATAGTGAGAGAGAGAGAGCTGCTGTACCAGCATAGTGAGAGAGAGAGAGCTACTGTACCAGCATAGTGAGACGACACACAGTGGCTGAGAGAGAGAGCTGCTGTACCAGCATAGTGAGAGAGAGAGAGCTGCTGTACCAGCATAGTGAGAGAGAGAGAGCTGCTGTACCAGCATAGTGAGAGAGAGAGAGCTACTGTACCAGCATAGTGAGAGAGAGAGAGCTGCTGTACCAGCATAGTGAGAGAGAGAGAGCTGCTGTACCAGCATAGTGAGAGAGAGAGAGCTGCTGTACCAGCATAGTGAGAGAGAGAGAGCTACTGTACCAGCATAGTGAGAGAGAGAGAGCTGCTGTACCAGCATAGTGAGAGAGAGAGAGCTGCTGTACCAGCATAGTGAGAGAGAGAGAGCTGCTGTACCAGCATAGTGAGAGAGAGAGAGCTGCTGTACCAGCATAGTGAGAGAGAGAGAGCTACTGTACCAGCATAGTGAGAGAGAGAGAGCTGCTGTACCAGCATAGTGAGAGAGAGAGAGCTGCTGTACCAGCATAGTGAGAGAGAGAGAGCTGCTGTACCAGCATAGTGAGAGAGAGAGAGCTACTGTACCAGCATAGTGAGAGAGAGAGAGCTGCTGTACCAGCATAGTGAGAGAGAGAGAGCTGCTGTACCAGCATAGTGAGAGAGAGAGAGCTGCTGTACCAGCATAGTGAGAGAGAGAGAGCTGCTGTACCAGCATAGTGAGAGAGAGAGAGCTGCTGTACCAGCATAGTGAGAGAGAGAGAGAGAGCTACTGTACCAGCATAGTGAGACGACACACAGTGACACAACGAGAAAGAGGCAAAAAGCACAAGAAAAAGAGAGATTGGAGAAAGAGAGGGAGAAAACGGACAAATAAATAGGAATAGAACTGCATGCGCACGCACGCACGCGCACGCGCACGCGCACACACAAATAACTAAAGGGAAAAATATATGGTTTCTGTATGAACAAGAGTGGATTTATTCTTCTATTCTTTCTTTTCTCCTCTTCATCTTCAACAGTGTATCATCGCGGCTTATAGATACAAGTTTTAATTTTCTTTCTCCACAGCCATGAGCGAGAGAGAGAGAGAGAGAGATAGAGATAGAGAGAGTGGGAAAGAGATACAGACACTGGTCCCCATAGAAAACATCATTTATAGTTTTTTGTTTGCGTTTCTTCTCTGTGGGATGACAGCTGTACTACATTAAGTATTAACACCTTGGTTGTTGATTTGAGAAAAAATAATACAGCAGAAAAGTCATTAACCAATTTTGGGCGGGAACCCCTTTTGGTGTTTTAAGCATTATGTTATACTTTAGCTATTGAAAAATAGCAGATCTACAAGCTCATAGCGCGCCACCGAGTGGCGCGCTACGAGCTTGTAGGTCTGCTATTTTTGAAAAATCGTGAAAATGTGGCGCAGATCTTTGAATATATATTCTTTCAGAGCGAACGTTTTTAACTCAAATCTTTGCTTCTGGGGGGTCCCTGGAACAACATATTTTGAGATTGGGGTCCAGAGCCAATTGCATTTAATTCTGGGGCTCCTTGACCTGAAATAGTTTGAGAACCACTGACACAGAAAGGTTTTTCAGAAAACGGTCATGATTTAGAAGACATTTGTAGAATCGACGTCAGGCCTACATGGGTTAATTCAGTCTTTAACAACCAGAGTGGGGTCAATTCCAGAACACAGACAAGCTTAAATAAAAAATTGAGCTTCCCGTTATCACGAAAAGGGCTACTAATTAACAAAGGCTGGAATCCAGTAATGACTAATTAGTTGGATGTGGAGTTTAGAAGAGCATGATGTAAAACCGGTGGTGGATCCATCCTATACGTCTGTTTAGTACTCGCACTGTGTCCTCCTATATGTAAATGACCGTCCCACTTCAAGGCCACGACGACGCCATTGATTCCAAGCGGGGTGTGGGGTGGCAATTACAGCTCGTTAGGCCTAAGGTGAAGGCTCGTTAATGGAAGACGAATGGGATGGCCAGGTTTGGAAAGGTGCCCCGTGTCTATACCTACATGTACATGAATCACAGAGGGCCTCCGAATGCATGCAAACAGGGCCGTGTCACGTACACAGTCACCAAAAGGCAAGCACTATAGATCAAGACCCTGACAAGGCGGGCAGCAGGTAAAGAGATGTGATTAGTCTTTGCTGTGGATTGTGTTTCGCCGGATAATAGAAATTCCGTTTGGAACGAATGCTGAGAAACCCAAAATCCCGTCTTTTTTTTTCTCGACACCGAAAATGAGGGCTTAATGTGAAGCAGTGACAGGCTTGGCTTGGCTCCCGCTGCCTGGAAGCAGAGAGAGAGAGAGAGAGAGAGAGAGAGAGAGAGACTCTGAGCCTTATGGGAGAGGAGCAATTCTTTTCTGCAGGGCTCCCTTCTGCTCTCTGCGCCTATTGTTCCTCAGCCGAGATAAGGCTGGCTGTGTGGATTATAGGAGAGTGCAACCAGAGTTCAGGTCCTGTATGACTGTGTGTGTGACTGGAACTGCCACTGTCAATGGGATTGGGAATGCGACAGGGGAACACAGCAGGGATGAGAGGAACAGAAGAAAATATGAGCAATTGAGAGGTATATGGAAGGTAGGATAGAAAGTAGAGTATGTCACTGCAGACTCTGCTGTGTAATCTACTCGCCTGCATGTGCTTTATAGTCTACGACACCACTGGTGCTCAGACATGTTCATGTCAAGGACCCCTACATTGATGTGGACATGATGGACACTTAAAAATCTGAATCCCCCCACCGACCCCCCCTTTTTCCCCTCACTGTATATGTTTCTTTTCCCTTTTTACCTCCTTTATGATGAATTCCTGTTCTGTTCTTTGACTATATAGAAGTGTCTATTTACGTCTCTAAATGTTTTGATGAATTGAACATGGTGGACCCTCTTGTAAACAAGTGTAATGCTTAATTGGGTCGTCTAAATGTTTTGATGAATTGAACAAGGTGGACCCTCTTGTAAACAAGTGTAATGCTTAATTGGGTCGTCCACTCACAGTTAACAGTCTTTGTATTGAGTTTGTGCTTGAAATGTACTGTAATTCTGCAAACTACATATTTCAATCAATCAAACAATCAATCAAAACACTTGATAATACTGATAATACTTTGTACTATACTATACTATACTATACTATACTTTCCAAAATGTATTTTCATGAACGGAAATGGCAGCTTCCTTACTCGGATCTCTGGAGGTGTAGTTCCAGACTCTTGTGGAGCATCACAGTCCTGACCCCTTCAAGACCACGACAGGCCCAGGAAATAATTCCCCATTCATTTTCCCCATTTGACATTTAAAAAAGTATTTATTTAAAGATCTGTAAGCCCCGAACAAAGCCAACTTGGATCGTGACAAATCATGACAACAAACACATTTTTTTGAGCCTAGCTTAATTAGAAAGAAGAAAAAAAAAGGGCAGGTTACAACACATTTTTTGTTGTTTTTAGTCTTTGTAATTATTTGTGTAATTATTTGTTCGCCCCAAAATATTGTGATTTGTCACGGTCCGAGTTGGCTTTGATGGAGGCTTAGTTACAGATCTTTAAATAAATACTTTTGAAATGGGGGGAAATTACATGGGGAATTATTTCCTGGGCCTGTCGTCGTCATAAACCCTCTATAGCATTCGGAGATTGTGGAAATAGTTGTCTGGCTACGCGAGACTATCCCCACTAGGGGTGTAAAATGTTTTTTTTTCTTTTCTGCTTACAGTTACAGTTTTCACTACATGGTCTTTGTGATATGAAATGTAAGCTTACCCTAATCACAGTAAACATCATGTCTTCAGTCATTTTCAAGTTACTGTAGTCAGTACTAGTCACTTCAGCACAGCTGAATTGTATTGAATCCAGAATCATTTTGAATCGACAATCGTTTTGAATCTGGGAAAAAAAATGCTTTAGAATTGAAACAAATTGAAGTTGAATCGAAAAAAACAATTTGGAATCAAATCGTGACCCCAAGAATCGGAATCGAATCGAATCGTGGGACACCCAAAGATTCACAGCCCTAATCCCCACACTATCAGCTTCTGGCTAGCTACAGTAGGGGAAACACTGAGGGCTACCGTTACAGTAGCGAGTACCTTTGATGACGTGACGTTGGCTGATCTCCCAGTGAGATCACTAACTGGGGGGGGGGGGGGGGGGGTCCGATGACACGTGTACGTGGCAGTGATGAATCGCCCACTCCACCCAACCCACTCTCCCACCCACTGGGGGTCAACAGCCCATTAGTGGTGATGAGCCTCAAGCAACACTCAACCAAGAACACCCCCCACCCAAATATCTCACAACACACACACACACACACACACACACACACACACACACACACACACACACACACACACACACACACACACACACACACACACACACACACACACACACACACACACACACACACACACACACACACACACACACACACACACACACACACACACACACACACACACACTACTTTTTCTTAAATTATAAAAAGGGGAAAAAAATAACACCATAATGTGAAGTGAGAGGTGGCTTTGGAGTCCGCAGTTGTCGACTTAATAGAATGTTCCTTACACCTCTGGGTGTAAGGAAAATAACAATTTTCCTTACACAACACCAGGGGTATTGCCGCCGTACTGAACGGACATACGGACAGACACACTTAGCACAGCACACGGCCCAGGGGACAGCAGGACTGCTGTGCTGGAGGGGACAGAGACAGCACACGGCCCAGGGGACAGCAGGACTGCTGCGCTGGAGGGGACAGAGACAACACACGGCCCAGGGGACAGCAGGACTGCTGTGCTGGAGGGGACAGACACAGTGATACAACAGCCTCTGTAGGCCTACAAGGTGAGCAGTCCAATCAACACTGAAAAATAGAGAAGCAATGTCAGGGTGAAACAGAGTTCACACAACATTCTTCATTGCATTCCCTGCTATACAGTCAAATCCTCAAAGTGCATTTGCAAAATCAAAAGTGTATTTTTTTTTTGTCACTCACGCAGGTACCAGCAGCGAATAATCAGCAGATGATGATGATGTGAATAGTACTGGACATAAAATAAAATAAGAAAGTAAGATAAATACTAATAAAAATGTTAAAAAGGTTAGGAATAGAGTCTTTAAAACCCCAACTCCCCCTGGGGTTGAATAGAGTGAACGGCAAAAGTAATACTATTTAGATTTAACTCTGAGAGTGTGTAGACAAATGTAACCTAAATGGACCCACAAGGGGTGAATCAAACCGGATTTTACTGTGTATGGAGCTTGACAGCTTATGACTCACAGTAAAAAAAAAAAAGAAAAGAAAGAAAGATAAAAGGGGGAAGCCGTCAAGCCGTGCAACACAACCCCCTGGTTTGTGTTGCACGGCTTAACAGACTCATTGCTGTTGGCCACAAACACATCACTTATTTAGAGTTTGCAAATTAAGTCTTCTTTTTTTTTGGGGGTCCTCTCTCTCGCTCATTGTGCTGCTAGTAATCCGATAATCTCTGTCCCCCGCAGCACGGCGACGGAGGCAGGCAGGCAGGCAGGCAGCAATCACAGCAGTGGAATCGGCAGGGAATTAAGTTCTATCAGCGCCGTAGTGAGCGCTGCTGCCAGAGCCACGGCGTGGCTCCTCAAGGCTGCCTCTCATTAAGTGGAGATAGAGGCAGCGAGCAACGCCGACACATTTCACACGCCGAGCAAACGGGAAGCGAGGATGGAGACGTCTTTCATTCTGTGTTACACAACGTGAACGGTGTATGACCTCTCTTCCACGCTCTGCCAAAACAAGGCGAAACGACACGACGACGGTGGCGCACGCACAGGCGCGCGCGTGCACGCGCGCACACGCACACACGCACACACACACACACACACACACACACACACACACACACACACACACACACACACACACACAGGTCGCTGCAGCTCTTCTCAAAGCAAGGGCAACAGATAATTGTATTAATGCCAGATATTCAAATCATGTGAAACAAACTGCACTTGCGTTATAATAATTGGGTAATAAACAATAATTACATATGATTTATAAATGATTTATTAAAAAAACGGCAGCATTCGGTTGAGCAGGATTCAGGAGTGAAGTAAGGATACCCTGGAAAACTTACTTAAACTCACTATAAAGAAATAATCATCATCATCAATAATTTAACCGTCCGTTCACAGTAGAGAGGCTTCCAGAGCATTGCAAATATATAAGATAAAAATATTTAAATATTGGTCCATATCCAGACAACAATATCAGTGTCTTTTTTCATATAATAATATGGAAATTGCTTAAAAGGTTAGCACATGAATACGAATTGAATACACAAGCTTTATATAACGTGAGGCCATTGAGAGCAGCAGGGAGGAACTGGAACGCTTGGCATCGATCGGCTCCATTTATTGGAGATGGCTACTTATGCAGCAGCTGCTGCACTGTGACCTGTTGTTTACCAATGCTTCTAGCGGGGGGGGGGGGGGGGGGGGGGGGGCTGTGGGCTGTGTGCATTAGCAGGCTCGTACGGTCGTACCCTGGCAAAGCAAACAGTTCCAACAGGCAGCGACCTCTGCCTCGCTCACTCCCTGACCTTCAACCACTTGGCCGCAGGCGCTGCCCTCTCCCTCGCACCGCGCGGCCCAGCGGTAAGTACACTGGAGGTGAATTACACCGCTATATACTGTAACTAAGCACATGCCGGTGTTTACACACACACCACAGAAGATGATCGGATTGCGCCCGGCCTCGCCTTTGCCCCGCGCGACCGAATCAAAATGAAAATAGCCAATGGATTAACCCATTTTGGGCGGGAACCACTTTTGGTGTTAGCATTATGTTATGCTTTAGCTATTGAAAAATAGCAGATCTACAAGCTCGTAGCGCGCTACGAGCTTGTAGGTCTGCTATTTTTGAAAAATGACTGACATAGAAACAGAATCTGATCTCAGGTCAAAATGGATTAAACGATGTGAATTAGCTGTTGTGCCGCAGGGAGAATGGCATTGCAATCGGTGTCTTGTTTTGTTTCGTTTAGAAAATCAATAAAAAAAGAACTTGGAAAGACAAAAAACAGTGCAAAAGATAACTAGATTGGGTTCCCTCATGATCACAGTATACATGACATGGATGAAGTACTACAGTATCTACACTAGTACTGTATGAACAGGGGCAGAGTGTCCGCTGTATCACTTTGCCCTCGACACTGAGATACCCGGAACCACAAGTCTGCGGTGCCAGTCTGCGGTGCCAGTCTGCGGTGCCAGTCTCCATAGTGTCCATAGTCTGTCTGCTCGGGCTCCAGTGAGTTAGATCATGCATGGGCACCTGGCGGCCCGGGGGCCAAATGCGGGCCCCACCTTCACTTATGCGGCCCTCAGGTTAATATCGGAATACTGGCATATTATCTGCTATTTTCACTATAGTTTGGGTCCCAGGTCGAATATCTAATTTCTGTTTTGGGTCACAGGCTAAAACCACTACTACTAACCACTGTCAAAAAAACACACTAACGTTGTTATAGAAGCAGGTAGCACCCCCCCAACAACAGACAAACTGTTACATGTTCTAGAAGCAGCTAGCACCCCCAACAACAGACAAACTGTTACATGTTCTAGAAGCAGCTAGCACCCCCAACAACAGACAAACTGTTACATGTTCTAGAAGCAGCTAGCACCCCCAACAACAGACAAACTGTTACATGTTCTAGAAGCAGCTAGAACCCCCCCAACAACAGACAAACTGTTACATGTTCTAGAAGCAGCTAGCACCCCCAACAACAGACAAACTGTTACATGTTCTAGAAGCAGCTAGCACCACCAACAACAGACAAACTGTTACATGTTGTTCTAGAAGCAGCTAGAACCCCCCCAACAACAGACAAACTGTTACATGTTCTAGAAGCAGCTAGCACCCCCAACAACAGACAAACTGTTACATGTTCTAGAAGCAGCTAGCACCCCCAACAACAGACAAACTGTTACATGTTCTAGAAGCAGCTAGCACCCCCAACAACAGACAAACTGTTACATGTTCTAGAAGCAGCTAGCACCCCCAACAACAGACAAACTGTTACATGTTCTAGAAGCAGCTAGCACCCCCAACAACAGACAAACTGTTACATGTTCTAGAAGCAGATAGCACCCCCAACAACAGACAAACTGTTACATGTTCTAGAAGCAGCTAGCACCCCCAACAACAGACAAACTGTTACATGTTCTAGAAGCAGCTAGAACCCCCAACAACAGACAAACTGTTACATGTTCTAGAAGCAGCTAGCACCCCCAACAACAGACAAAATGTTACATGTTCTAGAAGCAGCTAGCACCCCCAACAACAGACAAACTGTTACATGTTCTAGAAGCAGCTAGCACCCCCAACAACAGACAAACTGTTACATGTTCTAGAAGCAGCTAGCACCCCCAACAACAGACAAACTGTTGCATGTTCTAGAAGCAGCTAGCACCCCCAACAACAGACAAACTGTTACATGTTCTAGAAGCAGATAGCACCCCCAACAACAGACAAACTGTTACATGTTCTAGAAGCAGCTAGCACCCCCAACAACAGACAAACTGTTACATGTTCTAGAAGCAGCTAGAACCCCCAACAACAGACAAACTGTTACATGTTCTAGAAGCAGCTAGCACCCACAACAACAGACAAACTGTTACATGTTCTAGAAGCAGCTAGCACCCCCAACAACAGACAAACTGTTACATGTTCTAGAAGCAGCTAGCACCCCCAACAACAGACAAACTGTTACATGTTCTAGAAGCAGATAGCACCCCCAACAACAGACAAACTGTTACATGTTCTAGAAGCAGCTAGCACCCCCAACAACAGACAAACTGTTACATGTTCTAGAAGCAGCTAGCACCCCCAACAACAGACAAACTGTTACATGTTCTAGAAGCAGCTAGCACCCCCAACAACAGACAAACTGTTACATGTTCTAGAAGCAGCTAGAACCCCCAACAACAGACAAACTGTTACATGTTCTAGAAGCAGCTAGCACCCCCAACAACAGACAAACTGTTACATGCAGCACAACAGAGTGGCTCAATGGTAATTAGTGAATATGTCAATAATACATGCTGTATTAGTTTGATTATTGAATTACACCCCAAAAATATCAAAAATAATAATCCCTTTGTCTGTTTTTATAGCCTCACTTTTATCTCTGCTGCAATGCTATTTGTCATGGTATTGATTTAGCGGAAAAACTGATATGCTAGAGTGCCAGCGAGTAAGATTATTACAACACCACAGGTTTGGCAATTTAAGTGCTTCAAAGTACAAAGTAAAGAATGTATTCATAAGATGCTACTGTGCAACGCGCCTTGACAGCAGAACAATGCAACAAGATGGCTTGAAAAAAAAGAGGGAATGAGATTTCTATTGAAGACAAACAATAAATCTCAAAGCTCTTGACAGCCGGCTGTGAATTAATAAAAAAGTATGTATTTTTTGTTTTTCACTGAGGACAATGGCTTTTGTGAAGCAGTAGGCCTTTGTGGTTCCAGTCTAATGGAAGTCGGAAGTCTCTGAATTGCGACAAAGAGGAGAGGAAAGAAATATCACACAGATGACAGCTTGTCTCTCAAGAGTGTCTTTCTTCAAATTCTTCAAATTCCCCCAAAAAAAGACAGTACCATGAAAGCACGTTCGTTTCAAACCGTGAAACAGTTTGTGTGTCTGTATTGTATGCTATGTTCAGGAACCTGCTAGAGGACTAGTGCCACATGTGCTTGTAATGGGGATCCTTTAACCCAATTAGGCCTGACGTCGCAATTTAAAAAATGTCTTCTAAATCCTGACAGTTTTCTGAAATACCCATGTTTCCGTATCAGTGGTGCTCAATATTTCATGTCAAGGACCCCAAAAATGATATGTAATTGGCCGCCGACCCCCATCTGAAAATATGTTGTTCCAGGGACCCTCTCCCCAGAAGCAAAGATTTGAGTTAAAATGTTCACTGTAATAATATACTGTATATTCAAAGATTTGAGGCACATTTTCACGATTTTTCAAAAATAGCAGACCTACAAGCTCGTAGCGTGCCACTCGGTGGCGCGCTACGAGATTGTAGATCTGCTATTTTTCAATAGCTAAAGTATAACATAATGCTTGAAACACCAACAGGGGTTCCCGCCTAAAACGGGTTAACCCATTTTGACCTGAGATCAGATTCTAAAAATGTCTTCTACATCCTGACAGTTTTCTGAAAAAGCTATGTCTCTATGTCAGTCGTTCTTCGATTTTTCAAAAGCAGATCTACAAGCTCGTAGCGCGCCACTCGGTGGCGCGCTACGAGCTTGTAGATCTGCTGTTTTTCAATAGCTAAAGTATAACATAATGCTTGAAACACCAACAGGGGTACGTTCCCGCCCAAAACGGGTTAATAAAACAAAGTACAGTATAATTCCAGAAGGCCTACCGTAGCAAACAAATGCAAATGGAGCCTGAGGGCGCGGCGGGCGTAGAACACGAGCGCTTGTAAACAAATCCTGATTACCCAGGAAGAGCCGAGGTGGCATATAATATACTGTAGACGCCACAAACCTCCTTGACTAAACAGCTTTACTTATTAGGAAACAAACAGACTCCAGTGGCATTTTCATTTTCATTCACATGGATATGGAATGTCACACATCACCTGGTTTCTCTACTTTGGAGCTAAACCAGTCCAAGCCTGTTGTGTTGATTGATGGGGGGGTGTGGGATTTGTGTTGTATACAAGTGATGGTGGATTAGGGTTAAAGATTTTCCACTTATTTCTCAGTGACCTTGAGGTTAAATGACTTCTTGGCATCACTGCTGCTGCTATGGCAATCTAAACTGGAAATGGAAAGTCATTACACATTTGCATACTTAATTCTGATGGGAATGAAAAGAAACCCCTTGCCTGGCTGAAACGCCCCTCTTGGAAACATGATGCATTTCCATTAGTATTAGGCTACAAGTATGATGTTATAGGGTTCATTTTTCCCACTGTTAAAAGTGACATGAATCGTCACAGATGAGGGAGGGTCTTGTTTGTTGCTCAGTAAGGAGGCTCTCATTATTACCGTGGTTCGTTCACGCATCGTTGCCTCGGCGTGGAGACAATTTTCTCCGAACACATGTGACTGTAGGATGATAACAGTACAGTACGACTGCACTGGCTGTTCGACGTGAGCATTTTGTAGCGAGGCAAAACGAAAATAATCTAACCACTTGTATGAAAAAAATGGTAAATGGTAAATGGTGCATTTATATAGCGCCTTTATCCAAGGCGCTTTACATAGATTGTGCATTACATTCACCCATTCACACACACATTTATACACCGATTGCAGCGGAAGCCATGCAAGGTACCAACCAGCACATCGGGAGCAATTTGGGGTTCAGTGTCTTGCCCAAGGACACTTCGACATGTAGACAGGAGGAGCCGGGATTCGAACCGCCGACCCATGGATCATTGTACGACCTGCTCTACCTCTTGCTCTACCTCTTGATCCACAGTCACCTTTCTAGTCTTAGAAAAATGGGGTCCAAATACAGAGACCAACTCAGTTCCACTTTACGGTCTACACTAAGGGCAGTATTATGCGTGTCTCAAGTACCAGGTCTTATTACTTAACTTAAGACCTGGAGGCGTGGTCAATGCTGTTTGGCCACTCAGAATAGCCAAATGGCATTGATCACGCCTCCAGGTCTTAAGTTAAGTAATAAGACCTGGTACTTAAGACACGCATAATACTGCCCTGTATCTCTTAGAACGACAAAAACAATGCGTTGGAAAACGAGATAATGTAGTTCGCCGCTGTGGTGAAAACCTCATGATATCCAAAAACTGGTACTTTTCAGCAAAACAGCAGATCTTTCCAACTTGTGGATCTGGTGCTTTTGATGCTTCTGTGTGACGCTGTAGTGTGATCACTTACTGTAGTGTGATCACTTACTGTAGTGTGATCACTTACTGTAGTGTGATCACTTACTGTAGTGTGATCACTTACT
>NW_027638657.1:0-19647 GCF_951216825.1 Electrona antarctica
AGAGGTTTATGCAAATGAAGGGGCGTGGCATGCGAATGAAGGGGATTGGTTTATGCAAATGAAGGGGCGTGGCATGCTAATGAAGGTGCGTGGTATGCAAATAGAGGGGAGTGGTATGCAAATGAAGGGCATGTTTCGACTACTTTGTGGGATTGGTTTATGCAAATGAAGGGGCGTGGCATGCAGATTAATGGGAGTGGTATGCAAATGAAGGTGCGTGGTATGCAAATGAAGGGGAGTGGTATGCAAATGAAGGGGCGTGGCATGCAAATTAAGGGGATTGGTTTATGCAAATGAAGGGGCGTGGTATGGCATATTTCGGCTACTTTGTGGGATTGGTTTATGCAAATGAAGGGGCGTGGCATGCAAATGAAGGGGAGTGGTATGCAAATGAAGGTGCGTGGTATGCAAATGAAGGGGCGTGGCATGCGAATTAAGGGGATTGGTTTATGCAAATGAAGGGGCGTGGCATGCAAATTAAGGGCGTGTTTTGGCTACTTTGTGGGATTGGTTTATGCAAATTAAGGGGCGTGGCATGCAAATGAAGGGGAGTGGTATGCAAATGAAGGGGCATGGTATGCAAATGAAGGTGCGTGCTATGCAAATGAAGGTGCGTGGTATGCAAATAAAGGGGAGTGGTATGCAAATGAAGGTGAGTGGTATGCAAATGAAGGGCGTGTTTCGGCTACTTTGTGGGATTTGCTTATGCAAATGCAGGGGCGTGGTATGCAAATGAAGGGGCGTGGTATGCAAATGAAGGGGCATGGCTCCGGCTACTTTGTGGGATTAGTTCATGCAAATGAATGTGCGTGGTATGCAAATGAAGGGGAGTGGTATGCAAATGAAGGGGAGTGGTATGCAAATGCAGGGGCATGGTTCCGGCTTCTTTGTGGGATTAGTTTATGCAAATGAAGGTGCGTGGTATGCAAATGAAGGGGAGTGGTATGCAAATTAAGGGCATGTTTCGGTTACTATGTGGAATTGGCTTGTGCAAATGAAGGAGTGTGGTATGCAAATGAAGGGGCGTGGTATGCAAATGAAGGGGAGTGGTATGCAAATGAAGGGGCGTGGTTCCCGCTACTTTGTGGGAGTGGGTTATGAAAATTTGAAGGGCGTTGTTTCGGCTACTTTGTGGGTGAGGGCTATGCAAATTAGTGGGTGTCGCTTATGCAAATGAGTGGGTGTCGCCACGCCCTTTGTTTGCATACCACTCCCCTTCATGTGCATACCACGCACCTTCATTTGCATACCACTCCCCTTCATTTGCATACCATGCCCCTTCATTTGCATACCATGCCCCTTCATTTGCATACCACGCACCTTCATTTGCATAAACTAATCCCACAAAGTAGCCGGAACCATGCCCCTTCATTTGCATACCACTCCCCTTCATTTGCATACCATGCCCCTTCATTTGCATACCACTCCCCTTCATTTGCATACCACGCACCTTCATTTGCATACCACTCCCCTTCATTTGCATACCACGCACCTGCATTTGCATACCACTCCCCTTCATTTGCATACCACGCACCTTCATTTGCATACCATGCCCCTTCATTTGCATACCACTCCCCTTCATTTGCATACCACGCACCTTCATTTGCATAAACTAATCCCACAAAGTAGCCGGAACCATGCCCCTTCATTTGCATACCACTCCCCTTCATTTGCATACCACTCCCCTTCATTTGCATACCACGCACCTTCATTTGCATAAACTAATCCCACAAAGTAGCCAGAACCATGCCCCTTCATTTGCATACCACTAGGGTCATTTGCATACCACGCACCTTCATTTGCATACCACGCCCCTTCATTTGCATACCACACACCTTCATTTGCATACCACGCACCTTCATTTGCATAAACTAATCCCACAAAGTAGCCGGAACCATGCCCCTTCATTTGCATACCACTCCCCTTCATTTGCATACCACGCACCTTCATTTGCATACCATGCCCCTTCATTTGCATTTCACACACCTTCATTTGCATACCACGCACCTTAATTTGCATGCCACGCACCTTCATTTGCATAAACTAATCCCACAAAGTAGCCGGAACCATGCCCCTTCATTTGCATACCGCTCCCCTTCATTTGCATACCACGCACCTTCATTTGCATACCATGCCCCTTCATTTGCATACCACTCCCCTTCATTTGCATACTACGCCCCTTTATTTGCATAAGCCGATCCCACAAAGTAGCCGAAACACGCCCTTCATTTGCATACCACTCCCCTTCATTTGCATACCATGCCCCTTCATTTGCATACCACTCCCCTTCATTTGCATACCACGCACCTTCATTTGCATAAACTAATAACACAAAGTAGCCGGAACCATGCCCCTTCATTTGCATACCACTCCCCTTCATTTGCATACCACTCCCCTTCATTTGCATACCACGCACCTTCATTTGCATAAACTAATCCCACAAAGTTTCCGGAACCATGCCCCTTCATTTGCATACCACTCCCCTTCATTTGCATACCACTCCCCTTCATTTGCATACCACGCACCTTCATTTGCATACCACGCACCTTCATTTGCATACCACTCCCCTTCATTTGCATACCACGCACCTTCATTTGCATAAAATAATCCCACAAAGTAGCCGGAACCTTGCCCCTTCATTTGCATACCACTCCCCTTCATTTGCATACCACGCACCTTCATTTGCATACCACGCACCTTCATTTGCATGCCACGCCCCTTTATTTGCATAAACTAATCCCACAAAGTAGCCGGAACCATGCCCCTTCATTTGCATACCACACACCTTCATTTGCATACCACTCCCCTTCATTTGCATACCACGCACCTTCATTTGCATGCCATGCCCCTTCATTTGCATAAACCAATCCCACAAAGTAGCCGCAACATGCCCTTCATTTGCATAAACCAATCCCACAAAGTAGCCGCAACATGCCCTTCATTTGCATACCACGCCCCTTCATTTGCATAAGCAAATCCTACAAAGTAGCCGAAACACGCCCTTCATTTGCATACCACTCCCCTTCATTTGCATACCACTCCCCTTCATTTGCATACCACGCACCTTCATTTGCATACCACGCACCTTCATTTGCATACCACGCACCTTCATTTGCATAAACTAATTCCACAAAGTAGCCGGAACCATACCCCTTCATTTGCATACCACGCCCCTTCATTTGCATACCACGCACCTTCATTTGCATAAACTAATTCCACAAAGTAGCCGGAACCATGCCCCTTCATTTGCATACCACACACCTTCATTTGCATACCACTCCCCTTCATTTGCATACCACTCCCCTTCATTTGCATGCCACGCCCCTTCATTTGCATAAACCAATCCCACAAAGTAGCCGCAACATGCCCTTCATTTGCATAAACCAATCCCACAAAGTAGCCGCAACATGCCCTTCATTTGCATACCACTCCCCTTCATTTGCATACAACGCACCTTCATTTGCATAAACTAATCCCACAAAGTAGCCGGAAACCATGCCCCTTAATTTGCATACCACTCCCCTTCATTTGCATACCACGCCCCTTCATTTGCATAAGCAAATCCTACAAAGTAGCCGAAACACGCCCTTAATTTGCATACCACTCCCCTTCATTTGCATACCACTCCCCTTCATTTGCATACCACGCACCTTCATTTGCATAAACTAATCCCACAAAGTAGCCGGAACCATGCCCCTTCATTTGCATACCACGCACCTTCATTTGCATACCACGCACCTTCATTTGCATAAGCCCAATCCCACAAAGTCCCAAAGCATATTTTAGACTGATTCAGTATTGACCATATTAAGCCAGGTATCACGGCAGACAGCACTAATATAATAAACAAACGTGAACGGAGCACTGCTGCAACATAGTACACGCATATAGTGGCCATACTGGCATCCTCACCATAGCCTGGTCAAGGTTTCCCCCTGGTGGACGTGTCATTTCCAACTATTGCCACCGCGAGAGCCCCGGGAGCGCGTCCGGGACGGCGGCCCGGATCGAACGAGATTCCCCCCGTCCGAAACGGACAAGGGACGGCCGAGATAGGGCCGGGGACCCCCGCGGACCCCCTCCGCGGACCCCCGGCGGACCCCCTCCGTGGACCCCCGGTGGACCCCCGGCCCTATGGAGGGGCCGGGATTGATTTATCCTTAGTCCTTAGTCCTTGTCTTGACTTTTGACTTGTTGACTAAAAGGTAAAGAGTGATTTATTTTGATTTATTTATGCTGGATCCTTAGTCCTTGGTCCGAGGTCACGAATCTTGACTTGTCTCAAACCAGCATCCTCTCACACCAAAGGCAAGGTAGCGTCAGTGCCCAGCAGCACCCGTCGCGTCCGTGTAAATCAATTTACCAAGGTATGTTACAACAAAGGCTTACACATTGTAGTCTGTTGCATTTAGTATGATTTAGAGTTGTATAAACTGTTGGTGCTGTTCTAGAAACTGTTGGTGCTGTTGTGGGGCTAGGCTGTACAGAGCAGACTACACTTGGACCCAGTGTCCACACACACTATTTAACAGAACACAGGTATGAGTCTCACACTTCAATGTGGATTATGGTGGCATGCCAAAGGTAGCACAACTCTAGGGTGGGATGTCTGTGTTCCTCTAAAATTGGCCTTTTTTAACATTGATTTAGAGTCTAAATCAATGTTAAAAAAGGCCAAATCGAACGCATTAAGACACTAAGGTCTCACTCTATATAATATAAGCCTGGGACCGAGGCTAGACCGAGGCTAGCCATATGTTATGTTATTAAAACAGATGAGTATAAGCCTGGGACCGAGGCTAGCCGTATGTTATGTTATTAAAACAGATGAGTATAAGCCTGGGACCGAGGCTAGCCATATGTTATGTTGTTATTAAAACAGGAAGACAACCCCGTCTTCCTGTGACTGTCTATCTCCAACAATACTATAGCCTACATACGCTTTAGAAATGCACCTATCACCATTGTTGGAGTATAGTATGCAGCCCATGTAATGCGTAAAAATAAACGCATCGATGAATGAATGAATGAATGAAGGAAGGAAGGAAGGAAGGAAGGAAGGAATGAATAAATAACATCTGTTTCTGACGGGATTCGAAACCCTCCATTTGTCAGCATAAAGTTTACTAGACACGGAGCGTACTCCAGTACGCCATTACTAGCAACGATATTGTGAGTATAAAACCGTGCAGCCATGCACACAAAATGGACATGGGACCTAGATTAACTTGAAATCTCAATCACCACAGGCACATTTATTTCCAACACGACTGTTTAATACAGATTGTTGCCAACTTGACAACATCTCCAACCATATCATCACCTAAATTAATAAATTATTGTTAAATGAATAAGTCATTGTTATACAGTATACACTATACAGGCTACTCAGAAATAGTAAATATATACGATAGGTTAGATTTGTTTTCAAATGAGAGACTAAATAATAAAATATGCATGGAAAAGTGTCTGAAAAGCCAATGTGAACTTAATGATTGAATATCGACCAAATTATCGAAGCTAATGTTAAATTTGTTCTTTGATTTATATTTGTAGGCCTATTACAAATCAGGCACAAAATCAGTATCAATTCACATCTGCATGACTGCACTGCACATATCAAGCCAATTCAAGATACACACGACAACTTTCCATCACCAACACCGCACAGGATGGTTATTCTTGCCTATCCTATAATGTTTTTAGTTTTTATAAACATTTACCCTACACAAACAGTCCATAGACTTTGGCTGGGATGGGACAACACTTGGCTGGCCTATGATGTAACTTCGGAAAGCCAGGCATTGGAGTATCCATCAGAAAGTGAGAACAAATAAAATATAAAATAAATCTTGCTTTTTGAAAACAAAAAGTATGCCAAAGACCAAATAGAAATAGGGATAGACGGAATAAAGGTAGACAGAGGAGGAGAGAGAGAGCCAGGGGCGTGCAGTACTTAAACTTTAGACAGTTTTTGGTTTAGACTAGTCATTGGTTAGACCAGTCATTAGTCCTACAACTATAGTTGTAGGACTAATGACTGGTCTAACCAGGTTAGGTTTAGGGTGAGGGTTTGACAAACCCTCACCCTAAACCTAACCTCCCACGGGGCAGCACACCTAAACCTAACCTTAACCCATGTCTAACCAATGACTAGTCTAAACTAAGATGTCATTCAGTGGTGAATGACATCTCAGGTTAATCTATTCTGTTGTCTGTTGTTTTGAGTTGTGATAACTGGATTTGTACTCTTGAGTTATTTACTGTTCAGAGATGGAGTACACATAAGGGGCACACTGGGCTATGCTTCAGACTGGTGTGCTCCTGCTGACATTGGGAGGAGTTTGAATCCTGTGAGATGCTGACAGTTATTTATTTATTTATTTATTCAGTCATCCGTTGATTTATTTTTATTTTGACGCTTTAAATGGGCTGAATATTGTGTGTGACACATTAGCACCATTAGCTTTGATAATTTGGAGCACATTGACTGGCCAAGGGCCGATTCATACTCCTATTTTACCGCTGTTTCGGCGCTGTAGTGCCGAAATGATTTCGGCTCGTCAGAAATTTTCAGTAGCACAGAAGAGCCGACTTTAGGACGGTACCCGCCCCCCCGAACCTCAAATGACGTCACATTGTAGGCTCTACAGAGCCGAACCGACTTTTATTCGGCTCTAAAATAGGGAGTATGAATCGGCCCCAAGTCACGTCAGTGTAATGTGGCTTTTAGGCTTTTAGGTCATATTATAAACAAATTGTTAATTTAACCTATCATGCATCATATTTACTATTTCTAAGTGGCCTGTATAACATTAATGACCATAAGGTGAACTTATGATGATGGCCTACTTTCCTTAGTGGACGCACTCTGAGCCCCCCCCTCCCCCCACCACACGTATAAACGGTACTTTTTGGCCAAAAGGGGATTTTGTTTCCACCGGGAAATAAATACTTTTAGTTACTCCGCTGTGCCCTCTACCGATATTGCCCAGAGAATTGCCTCATAGAGAATATTTTTCCTCCGGTGAAAAAAAATCCCTTTCTGGCCAAAAAGTACCGTTTATACGTGTGGTGGGGGGCTCAGAGTGCGTCCACTAAGGAAAGTAGGCTTTCTAATGACACAACCCGCCTTTGTTTTGGTGTGTAGCAAAAACTTTCTTTTTAATTACGCTAAAGACGAGAGGCTGGTCTGCATTCATGCGAGTGGCGGAAGTTGAGAGTAACATAGCTCTAAATGAAACGCATCAGAGCTATGGACCAGAGCATTAGAGCTATGGACCAGAGCATTAGAGCTATGGACCAGAGCATTAGAGCTATGGACCAGAGCATTAGAGCTATGGACCAGAGCATTAGAGCTATGGACCAGAGCATTAGAGCTATGGACCAGAGCATTAGAGCTATGGACCAGAGCATTAGAGCTATGGACCAGAGCATTAGAGCTATGGACCAGAGCATTAGAGCTATGGACCAGAGCATTAGAGCTATGGACCAGAGCATTAGAGCTATGGACCAGAGCATTAGAGCTATGGACCAGAGCATTAGAACTATGGACCAGAGCATTAGAGCTATGGACCAGAGCATTAGAACTAGGCATGTCCCGATACCGATACTTGTATCGGAATGCCCTCCGATATGCCCTTATTTGGTCATATCGGAATCGGCAAGTACGCCCGCACCAATCCGATACCACATTTTATTTAATCACGTGATGCGCAGCACGGTGAGACGGTATTGAAAACGCGCATCTCCAGCCGTAGGTGTGAACGGCTTTGCCGACGTGCGAATGGGGGACAATTTAAAACAAAGGCGGCTTGCTGTAGTTTGCGAGTGCGACTAACATAAATTTGCATGCACAAGGGCTGCCAAGTAGACTATCATTTGTTGTTTTTCTTTCTCCCCCTCTCTTCGAAGTTAGACTGGACAAATAAACTCTAAACTGACTGGGCCACGGTGGGCTGACGCTCATGGTAACTTGCGCCGTGGGTGGAACGGGTGGAAAAGTTTGGTTACATTTTAAAAGACAAGAGGGGAGCTAAATGCAATAATGTAGCACAGTTGTTAACTTAATAAGTAGGCTACATGCACGAAAGGGAACATTTCGACAATGCATAGGCATCTGTCAATAATGCACTGTATTGGGTTTAATACAACTCTGTGCATGTCTGCACCGAGTCGAAACTTTTCCTGGCCACGGACAATACAACTAAGGAGAGCACTCAGCACAGAGCAGCAGGCTAACTGCGGAGGGAGGAAAATGACCAAACCAAGTGAGAGCTGTTTCTGTTTGTGACATGACGTGCTGCGAGCTCGCAGATCTACGCTTCATGCAACGAATGTACCGTACGTTGGTTCTATTAAAGGGTAGATCGCTACCGCTTGGGGGCTCAGCAGGCCCCAAACGGGAGCGGATCTGATCTACCCTTTATAGAACGAACGTACCGATATGCTGTGAGCTTAGCCTGTTGCTAACGTGATCTCTCTCTCTCTCTCTCGTTGCACCGGTATTGTTCATATTAGCTGCTTTGATATTATAGGAAATGGCCTACCATACACCATACATTTTATGTTATTATTTGCATCTAAACTGCAGTAAATAGTACTGTGACCAGATTTGACTGAGGGACTGCCATTGGATTTTTTTTCATGTCATATGAAAGCAGGGAATCCTGGTTTAAAATTGATGTGTTGATTGGCAATATGCCAATATTGTTATAAAAAGTTAAAATGACCAGTGAGCACCCGCAACTGCAGCTTTTAATATTTTATGAGGACTTGGTTTCAATAAATGAGTCCAGTACATTTTACAGGGTTCTAACTGTCTAACAGACCCAAAATGTGATTTATTCATTATGATCAGTTTGAAAAGTAGAAATATAGGCCTCCTTCTTATAGCTGCCTCCTTCCAATAAAAGCCCGGTATCAGAATCGGTTGAGACAAATAAAAGCCCCGGATTATAAATGAGGATTTACGGGACATGTACTTTACACTTTTTTAAAAAAGCACTCTGGTATCGGTATCGGTATCGGTATCGGCTAACACAGAAATTGTTGGATCGGAATCGGATCGGAAACGAAAAAAGGTTATTGGGACATCCCTAATTAGAACTATGGACCAGAGCATTAGAGCTATGGACCAGAGCATTAGAGCTATGGACCAGAGCATTAGAACTATGGACCAGAGCATTAGAGCTATGGACCAGAGCATTAGAGCTATGGACCAGAGCATTAGAGCTATGGACCAGAGCATTAGAGCTATGGACCAGAGCATTAGAGCTATGGACCAGAGCATTAGAACTATGGACCAGAGCATTAGAACTATGGACCAGAGCATTAGAGCTATGGACCAGAGCATTAGAGCTATGGACCAGAGCATTAGAACTATGGACCAGAGCATTAGAGCTATGGACCAGAGCATTAGAGCTATGGACCAGAGCATTAGAACTATGGACCAGAGCATTAGAGCTATGGTCCAGAGCATTAGAACTATGGACCAGAGCATTAGAACTATGGACCAGAGCATTAGAGCTATGGACTAGAGACTGACACGGGAGTGGATTTTCACTCCTGTCCTGTCCCACTCCCACAGAAAAAATCCTGTCCTGTCCCAATCCTGGGCCAGAGTTTAAAAAAAAATCGCATCCTGTCCCACTCCTGTAGAATGACTCCTGATCCCATCCCGCTCCCACTCGAAATTACTCCCGCTCCCATCCCGCTCCTGTTTTTTTTTTTTAGTCATTAGGCAATTGATCGATCCATCCATCTATCCATCTATCCATCTAGGCCTATCTATCTATCACTTCTGGCTTCTCAAGACAGATATCCTACCAATAAAATTAAAATAAATAAAGTGTTGGATTTAACTTTGACTACCAAATACAGTTCCGACACTTAATTTAAGTCCTATGACACTGTTTTTCCCTGAACAGAACTTAAAGCTTAACAGTTAACAAGTGCTTTGTCAATTAAGATAAAACAAACCCTCAGTGTTAATTTAACTCTATATGAATATTTATTCAGTGTACAAGTCTATGTGTATGGCAGTGGTTCCCAGGGGTCCTTGAGAGAGTTCCAGGGGGTCCCCAGCTAAATAATAGTTTGGAACCAAATGGACCCTTATGGGTCTAACAAATTATGTTATGGGAGTGTACAAATGGAACCAAATGTTGTTCCATTTGTACACTCAGAGTTAAATTAACTTGATTGATTTTACAATATAATTTGGGGGTACCAGCAATAAAAATGCCATTAAATGGGGGTCCGTAGACTAATGCATGTCAAACTGGGGGTCCTTGAAATTAAAATGGTTGAGAATCACAGCTAGAACCGTAATAAAAATCTTCTCTTATGGGGGTCCCCGCCCCTGGCATCTTTTCAAATGGGGGTCCGCGGGCTAATAAATGTCGATTTAGGGGTCCTTGACACGAACATGTTTGGGAACCACTGGTGTATGGGACTCGGTTGGGAGAAAGAAGGGAGACAATGTATTGAACATTCGCTCAGACAGCTGTTCAGGGAGCTAGCTAACAGTAACAGCGTTAGCATGTAGCTAACGTAGCATCACAATTGAAAGTTGCAACGTTGCCACTGCCAGGGGAAACAAATGCATCAGGATGATCTGGCTATAAATAATCGATTAAATCACGGCACCGGCGCGATGCAGAATCATACACGGCCGCATTGCAATGTCTTCATATAAAACTGTAAAAGACGTCCAGCCCGACTGGATTGCATGGAGGAGTTTTTTGTGTTGTGGAAGGCAGCACTAGCACTGCTGGATTATGGGTAACTATGTAGTTCTTTTGACCTGTGTCAGAAAGTCAAAAGAGTGTTGGCTCACAGAAAGATGACTACAACAAAAATGGGTGCTTCTGTTCTTTTGGTTGGAACTTGGCAGCGCAACCAACGTCATTCACGCTCCTGCACACTCCCGTTAACTTTCATTCCCGTCCCGTCCCGATCACGGGATAATTAAAAATATTAATCCCATCCCGCGGGAATCCCGCGGGAATCCCGTGTCCCGCGGGAGTCCCGACAAAATGTCAGTCTCTACTATGGACCAGAGCATTAGAACTATGGACCAGAGCAGGGATGTCAAACTCAAATACACAGTGGGCCAAAATAAAGAAATCGGTCGAGGTCGAGGGCCGGACTGTGTTTCAACACACGGGCACGGTCATGAGGACGTCCCAGGCAAACAGCAAAAAAGTAAATGCAGTTAAAACTGAAAATGCATTATTATTAAGCTCAGTTTCCTGTTCTATGATCCTCACCAAGCACTGATTTCATAGTATGTGATATGTGCCAATGCACTCGCAGTGAAATGTCGGACTTGTAGTATTATGGTGGTCCGTGCAATATACCAGAGGGCCAGTTCTAATACTAATTAAATATATCCCGCGGGCCAAAGATAATTCATCCACGGGCCTGATTTGGCCCCCGGGCCTTGAGTTTGACATATATAGACCAGAGCATTAGAGCTATGGACCAGAGCATTAGAACTATGGACCAGAGCATTAGAGCTATGGACCAGAGCATTAGAGCTATGGACCAGAGCATTAGAACTATGGACCAGAGCATTAGAACTATGGACCAGAGCATTAGAGCTATGGACCAGAGCATTAGCGCTATGGACCAGAGCATTAGAGCTATGGACCAGAGCATTAGAGCTATGGACCAGAGCATTAGCGCTATGGACCAGAGCATTAGAGCTATGGACCAGAGCATTAGAGCTATGGACCAGAGCATTAGCGCTATGGACCAGAGCATTAGAGCTATGGACCAGAGCATTAGCGCTATGGACCAGAGCATTAGCGCTATGGACCAGAGCATTATAGCTATGGACCAGAGCATTAGAGCTATGGATCAGAGCATTAGAGCTATGGACCAGAGCATTAGAGCAAAACTCTCCTGTGGATCCATTTTGATTTTATTTTGAATGTCTTGCTTTCTCTGGGCTGAGGGTGGAGAGTGCGATTGCCGATTGGTCGCTGGAGGCGGAGCTGTGCGTGCGTGCGCACACACACACACACACACACACACACACACACACACACACACACACACACACACACACACACACACACACACACACACACACACACACACACACACACACACACACACACACACACACACACACACACACAGTTCACTGCGGGGACCAGAGAGGCTATACGTCCCCCGGAGAGGATCATGATCTCGGCCTCAACTCCACAGAAAATACTAGATCTGAAAGTATTTAGATACAAAATACATCTCATTTCTTCCATCCCAGCAAAATACAAATTACAAAAAAGTATTTCAAATACATGAATTTCAAATACTGCCCATCTCTCTCTCTGTGTGTGAGAGAGAGAGAGAGAGCGAGAGCGAGAGCGAGAGAGATAGAGTGTGTGTGTGTGTGTGTGTGTGTGTGTGTGTGTGTGTGTGTGTGTGTCTCCCTCTCTAGGCACGTCAATGATTGAGAAGAAGAAAAAAAAGAAAGCAGGCGATAGGGAAGTCTCTCTCTCTCTCTAAGGTCCTCATTCACAAAGGAGAAATACGCCAGAGTGTAACGGAAGCGTATACAGATACTAAATATCATCGTATTTCTCTGTCCGATCACGCTGCGATTTGCTCCCGTCTTATTCAGGGAAGCTGGTGTAATCACTTCATTTGTGCGGATCGCAGAGTGTAGCCTTTCCGCATTTTTCCCAAGCGATTCGCCTGGTGTCACCTGGTTAGAACGCCCATCCCACACCATATAAGGCAACAGGAAATATCGAAATACGTCATCATAGCCTGCACCGGCCTTTAAATTATATACAACAGCCGCGATGAGCTTGTAGAGCAGTTCATTTTGACAGGCGGGTCTCTGCACGGACAGATCTTCAAGCAAACAGCGCGAGTTATGTATATAATTATAAACGAAACTTGCCAACTTGGCACGCATTGCTTCACTCCTTGTTAAATGTCAGAACGTTAATAAGTTAACTGATGTTAGAGTTACTTTCACATAATGAGAAAGAAGTTAATTTGTACTGTTCACCACACGACCAAATGCTATATTACAACTCGGCAATGATAAAAGCCCTTACTGATGAATGCACTGCAGGGTTATAAAAACAATTGCACACTCGCCTGCAGAGGTAAAATAGATATCCGATACTTTTTTATCAGCTGCATTGATTCATGCGGGGAATAGATTAATAGCATCTCACTGTCATCTGTCTGAATGCCATGTGGAGAATGGATTTGTTCTGAACCATATACGGCGGGTAGCCTCCTCGTCAGATCCTCTTTGTCAGCCTAAGTGCAGGTTAATTTCATGATGTCGTCATATTAAAATGATTAGCGGGACATTTGGCACCAAACTTGATTGATCTCATGATGAGATCTATCAATGTAGTAGCCTACAGCCTAGCAATAAGTTCCCCATATTATAATTAATTAAGGTGCACTGGCTTAAAACTATGACTGGCCGAATTGCACGTGCTGATGCAATAATGTGGACTTCTATTTTTTGATAGGGCTAATTAACCCTGGTGACTGCTGTCTGTCTGTCAGACCGGCATGTCTGTGAACCATAGAAATCATTTGTCCTGTCCGGGCCGGGCTCACCGCGCCGTTATATTCATTTTCCAATGTGAATTTCACCCAGATTGGACTGTTCAGCGGCAGCATGCTGCCCCCCCCACACACACACACACACGCACACCGACAGTCAGACTGACTCAAAGGAGCTCCGTAACTTAACAATTTCAATAGGCCTACTGCAGGCATTACTACACTAAACAACGTTGGATTCGTAGAGTGCAGAATGCAGATAAGTGTATGTTCTTATTATAATTGTGAGTTTGTTTTTTAACATGCTGCGCGAGTCCGCGAGAGCCGATCTACAAGCTCACAACGCGTTGCACTGCGAGTAGAAAGCTGTCAAGTGAGCAGCGCAATCGCGCATGCTAGAAATATCCTAATAAATGAATAAAAAGGTGTCGGGCTTGCAGGGGCAGTTTCTGTATGGGCTAACCTGCCTCTAGAATGCAAGCATTTAGGCATACAAGTGATACTTGGCTTTTATATTAGCTATATTTTTTTTATGTGCTGACCAATGTTTTGGACACATGCCTACATATATTTTATCTGAGATTTGGGGACTTTTAATTGAGTCAGAATGAAGACTAAAGCCTTCTGAATAAATCTACGCAGGCAGTACACGACCCTCTGAGCTGGCGCAGCTTATAGCGGAGTTTCCGACCAAACAACGTCACCGTCAAGTTCACGTTCAAGTTCATGAATTCCCACGTAATGTGGGAATCCACGTAAATGCCAGTCCGCTCACGCTCCGCTCACGTTACGTAACGTTATGAGCGTAAACGCCGTTGTGAATGAGGACCTAAGAGTCCATTTGGTTCCAACCTATCATTTAGCTGGGGACCCTCTGAAACTCCCTCAAGGACCCTTAGGGGTCCCCGGACCCCACTTTGGGAACCACTGGTTTATATGACTGAGAGGACCCAAATGACTTTAGACTACACAGATGGACATGCGGTTTGCTTGTCCACAGATGTTATGTATGTTAGTTATATGACTTTAGATTAGATACTACACTAACTACAGATGTACATTTACATATTTACTTACTTGTTTCATACACAAACATAATGTGTGTTGTAGAGCATGTTCAAATGCTCAGTTTATAGTTTGAATGTGCAAGTGAGTTTTTGTCTCTCTCTCTCTCTGCCAAAAGAACACGTGAAAGCGAAAGTAAGAGTTCAATAAAAGTTGTTTTTTTCCCCTTCGTTTTTTCAGCATCAGATACACAATAATTTCCACAAGAAAGACATCAAACCAATGTTCACAGTAAATGTGTAGCCTATATATTATATATTAAGTATTTCTATCAGCCCTGATTGATTCCCTTCATTCTGTCTAGAAGACAATAGATAAATGTTAATGTTTTTACAAGTTGACCAACAGATCAAGAGCAACACATGCACCACATTTACACTCATCAATAATGTAACATCATAATTACATATAACAACAATAACAATAGTAATAGTGTAGTTTAATAATAGCCACATCATGGTTCACATGGAGCGAGTGTCATGGTGAAACTTCAACCTGCTTTACGCACTTCCTCCATTTAGAACCTTTACATGTACATAAACGGTCCTGTTTCAGATAAGGTTTCTCCTCAGAGCTACAGGTGTTAGGATTCTCCTCTGGTTGGTAGAAGTAACATTATCTTCACTGTTGTTACATAAAAACACGTTTTAATCACATCCGTGGACGTTTTCTCTGTTTTTCCTCCATATGCTTTTAACCACGGACCCTATCGGTTGAGATGTGTATTGCACCTCTGTTTACATTACAACTCTGTGAGACAAACGTCCACGGATGTGATTAAAAAGTGTTTTTATGTAACAACAGTGAAGATAATGTTACTTCTACCAACCCGAGGAGAATCCTAACACCTGTAGCTCTGAGGAGAAACCAGGGCCGGTCCTGAGCAATCTGGCACCCCAAGCAGGATGTTTTTCTTTTTTCTTTTCTTTTTTTGCGCCCCTCCCCCATGGCGCTCGAAGCCGTTGCTTCGTCGGCCTGTAGGAAGAACCGGGCCAGGGAGAAACCTTTATAACTGAAACAGGACCGTTTATGTACATGTGATGTTTTCCCTTCATTGTCAATGTGTTTACTAAACAAAGTTTGAACTAAAAACAAACATTAAACCTGTGTATACAAAACTTAAAGTAAAACAACTTTGAGTAGGCCTACTTTTTCCCGCGTCAGCACGCACGGTCACACACAACACACCGCACACGCACGTACGTTACATGAGGTGAAACAGCCTCCTCAAAACAGCATGTTTGTTTTATTTGGGGATCACGCTGGGTTGGAGGCTGTCCGTCCAAAAGAATAATAATAATAAAAGAAAGAAAACTCATTTTAACCTTGTATTACTCTTCAATAAAGTGATATCCTCCTCAGACAGTCACACAAATAATACAGCTTCATAAATAACAGCCTATTAAACTACATTGAATCCATTTGGAACGAATTTAAAAACCACACCCTGTTTCCCAGTGTAACAAAGTAGGCCTAAGGGTTTACTTTTCAGACGGTTAGTAAGAGTGTAAAAGTGAAGGTAAATTAACTCTACCTGTCACAGGTGTGTTGCGGCTGCTCCAGATCATCAACATCAACAACATGTACAGATTAATCCACATGAGCCGCGACTTTAATGCTGTTAAAACTCTGTTTACGAAGAAGAACAAAGAAGACAGCGAGAGGAACTCCATTTCTTCTCTTGTGTTCTCTTCTGCTTTAGGAGTCAGTGTGACCCTTCACCCCCTGCAGCCTCTCTGCCCCTAAACCTAACCTCCCCCACACTCCCTCCCTCTCCCTCTCTCTCTCACTGAGCTGTCACGGTCACATTGGTGACCCGATGCAATATGTGACCATCTTAATATGGTGCGACGTAATTCACACTGACTCACCAGTGTCACCACGGAGTTGTTTTGCGTTTTAACTCCGTGGACTAATTAATACCGCTGTAGGTTGAACTCTGCTGATGAACCAACCAGACTAATTAATACAGCAGTGATTTATTTATTTATGTGATTGTCTGCGCGACGACACATGTTTCAGCAGGTCACCGATTCCACCGTAACAGCCGAGCTGAACGGCGTTTGGAATGCCGGTGACACGTTGTAATGTGAGCCAAGCACACAGGAGGGGGGGGGGGGGGGGGGGGGAGAAACACCACAGACTGGTGTGTGTGTGTGTGTGTGTTTTGATTGATTGATTGAAGAATTTATTAACAGTTTGCAGAATTACAGTACATTTCAAGCACAAACTCAATACAAAGGCTGTTAACTGTGAGTGGACGACCCAATTAAGCATTACACTTGTTTCCAACAGGGTCCACCATGTTCAAATCATCAAAACATTTAGAGACGTACAAATAGACACTTCTATAGACAGAACAGGAATTCATCAAAAAAGAATTCATCAAAAAGGAGGTAAAAAGGGAAAAGAAATATATACAGTGAGGGGAAAAAAGGGGGGGGGCGGGGGGGGGATTCAGATTTTACGGGGGCCAGTTTCGAATTGCAGCCATCCGTAGGTGCCCTTTGAGAGCGGTTTTGAAGGAGTCAAGGGATTCGCATGTCTTAATGACAGTTGGTAGGGCGTTCCACATTTTGGTGGCATAGGAGCGAAAAGAATTTAGTCCCTTGTTTGTGCCGAATCTGGGTTGTACATGGTTCGTTGCACTCCCTCTGGTGTGTGTGTGTGTGTGTGTGTGTGTTTGCGTGCATGTGTGTGCGTGCGTGTGTGTGTGTGCGCGTGCGTGTGTGTTTGATTGATTGATTGATTGATTGAAATATTTATTAACAGTTTGCAGAATTACAGTACATTTCAAGCACAAACTCAATACAAAGACAACCCAATTAAGCATTACACTTGTTTACAAGAGGGTCCACCTTGTTCAATTCATCAAAACATTTAGAGACGTACAAATATACACTTCTATATAGTCAAAGAACAGATCATGACTTCATCATAAAGGAGGTAAAAAGGGAAAAGAAAAATATACAGTGAGAGGAAAGGGGGTGGGCGGTGGGGGGATTCAGATTTTACGGAGGCCAGTTTCGAATTGCAGCCGTCCGTAGGTGCCCTTTGAGAGCGGTTTTGAAGGAGTCAAGGGATTTACATGTCTTAATGACTGTTGGTAGGGCGTTCCACATTTTGGTGGCATAGGAGCAAAAATAATTTAGTCCCTTGTTTGTGCCGAATCTGGGTTGTACATGGTTCGTTGCACTCCCTCTGGTGTTGTGGGTGTGGACTTCGTTAACATTAAGGAAGTATCTAGACAGGTACATGGGTATCTTGGTGTGTATCGAATCTTGTGGACCAGACCCATTGCAAGATGCTGTACTCTGTCGTCGACCCTAAGCCATTCCAGCCTGTCAAAGTGGGCAGGGGTGAGGTAGGTTCGGGGGGTGAGGCCAAGTAGGAGCCTGACCAGTTTGTTTTGTGAAGTCTGGAGCCTAGTTTTAAGGGCCTTTGAGGTGCTGTGGTACCAGGAGGTGCATGCATAGTCAAAGAAACCTTGTACGAGGGCTCCTGTTAAGGTCTTCAAGGTGTTTGTGTTGACCAGTGAGGAGATCCTGTAAAGGAATCTTGTTCTTTGGTTGACTTTTTTGATTACGTTGGTGGCCATTTATCACCGGAAAGATTAGCCTCCAGGATGGAACCTAGGTAGGTAATTTCATCTTTACGTGTGATAACATTCTAACCAAGAAGCCATTTGCCTTGCTGAGATTACTAATAGAGCCAAAGAGAATGGATTCAGTTTTTCCCCAGGTGTAAAGATAGCTTGTTATCAGCGAGCCAGGTGCAGATTCTACCGAGTTCAGAGCTGAGGGGCCTTTTCAACCTGCGAGTTTGTTCCTGTCCGAGACCAGCAGTGCCGAGTCATCTGCGAACAGGAACAAGTTGCAGTCACAGGCTGAAGTCATGTCGTTTACATATATTAGGAACAGTAAAGCCCCTAGTATGCTTCCTGTGTGTGTGTGTGGGGGGAGGGGGGGGGACAAGGGGGGGGGGGGGGGGGGAACAAGACCAAATAAACAACTACACTGAAAAAGCACACTTAAAGCTACAAATCCATTGGATATATATAGGGCTACATAATTACAAACGATGTATGTATAACAGAGGGTAGCAAAGGTTAATATAGAGCCCAGATTAACTTATAAAAAGCACATGAAGTCTATGTCACCCCCCCCCCCCCCCCCCCCAGAAGCAATGGTTTTCAGTGGAACCCAAATCCAGTATCCATCAAAACATAGGAATTTAAAAAGGTAGCACATCCAAAAATTAAACAAACGGCGGACAACGTACTCACATTTCCATTTCTTTATTGGCACCAAAACTGTACATTTATATTTGTAATAAGTCATGTTTTTCATTGGTTCAGATAGGCCATGCAGTATAGTCTATTCTAGTCTATTCTATTCTTCAAATGGATAGTTGTAAATGGTAAATGGTAAATGGTGCATTTATATAGCGCCTTTATCCAAGGCGCTTTACATAGATTGTGCATTACATTCACACACACATTCACACACCGATGGCGGAGGAAACCATGCAAGGCACCAACCAGCACATCAGGAGCAATCAGGGGTTCAGAGTCTTGCTCAAGGACACTTCGACGCTGACTCTGGGGGAGCCCACAGGGATCGAACCGGGAACCTTGCGGTTACCATCCAGCCCACTCTACCGCTGATCCACCGCCGCCCCAGGGTGACAAGACACCATCTGTGAAGCCACTAAAGATTAGCCTGGTTAATAAACCAGACCGAATCAGCCGTTGGCAAAAAAAAGTTGCCTACCAGCGGATTACGGTCTGGCGAGGCTCAGTAGCACGCCTCTTTCCTACAGCAGAGAACAGGTCGGACCAATCGGGACACGGTATGCAATATAGGCGGGCTTTGGTACAGTGACGTTCAATGCTTGAGACTTTTGACTGACAGTAGCTCTGACCAATTGCGTCAAAGAGAAAATGTTCCCCGGGAAATGAAATCCAAGTGGAGCCAGCCCAGACTGATATACCGCGACAGTGTTGTGTGATATTAGTCTGGCTTATTAACTAAA
>NW_027638656.1:0-152272 GCF_951216825.1 Electrona antarctica
TTGTGTGTGTTAATATGGGAGACTGCGACCTGAACACAGCGCCTTAGACCGCTCGGCAAACGCTACCACAATCTGTGATAAAGTACCTAATATTTAATAGCTTGTTGATGACTTTCAATACAAGCCATGTTTCCAACTCGTCCTACTTTTCTATCGTTTGTGAAGTGAATCGTAAATCATGACTTAAATAGCTTGTTCATGGTCTAGTACATGTGTATAAGGCATATTCATAAAGCAGTGTTGGCAGTGGTGGCTTTTGAGGCCACAACTCCATAAAGACATAAACTACATGTATTTGCCATCAATCGGGCCACATCATGAAATCGGCACGATAGCAGACTGATGTTGTGGTTAGTAAGTGCTGAAAACTAGAATACACGATTTGCCAATAGAGATAGCATAGGATGGTTTCGATCCATCGACCTCTGGGTTATGGGCCCAGCACGCTTCCGCTGCGCCACTCTGCTCTGAGTTGTTATTTGAGATGGAAATTGGACCTACAATCTCTATAGATTAGGTATGTATGCAGTGCAAATAGTTAGCCAAATGTACAGAATGTATAGTCAAGTAAAACCTCAGCGTAGACATCCATTACGAGCAAATTGATGTTACAGTGAATTCATCTCCAGAGATTAGTGACTTTCTTTCTTGCCCCCACCCCCCCTATTGGCCAAAATGTCTGGGAAGTCAGACTAGTTCCTTTCTGACTAGCTCTTGGGCATCTGCAGAAGACACAGACATGTGAAACCAAGGTTTGCACATTTGTGGCAGTGGTGGGATTTGAACCCACGCCTCCAGAGAGACTGGAGCCTTAGACCACTCGGCCACACTACCTGCTAGTACTGTGTTTAGCTGATGCCTACTCTTTGCTCTTAACTCAAAGCAGGCAAAGCAGACAAGGCCACAAGTGAAGAAGATGTCAGGAAAAGTGATTGGTGGTCCCAGAGTTAAACTCTGAAGGCATCAGAAGGAATGGTAGGTCGTCTACAGCCTTGGCAGAGGATGGATTATGTCCACAGGCACACAATATTTCTCCAGTGGCAACTCGGCAGTGGAGTGAGCTAGTGTTGAAGTTTCGGTACTGGAATTTGGCACCTAAAACCTCAACTGGCAGCGGTGGGATTCAAACCCACGCCTCCAGGGGAGACTGCGACCTGAACGCAGCGCCTTAGACCGCTCGGCCACGCTACCACAATCTGTGATAAAGTACTTAATAGTTAATAGCTTGTTGATGACTTTCAATACAAGCCATGTTTCCAACTCGTCCTACTTTTCTATCGTTTGTGAAGTGAATCGTAAATCATGACTTAAATAGCTTGTTCATGGTCTAGTACATGTGTATAAGGCATATTCATAAAGCAGTGTTGGCAGTGGTGGCTTTTGAGGCCACAACTCCATAAAGACATAAACTACATGTATTTGCCATCAATCGGGCCACATCATGAAATCGGCACGATAGCAGACTGATGTTGTGGTTTGTAAGTGCTGAAAACTAGAATACACGATTTGCCAATAGAGATAGCAGAGGATGGTTTTGATCCATCGACCTCTGGGTTATGGGCCCAGCACGCTTCCGCTGCGCCACTCTGCTCTGAGTTGTTATGTGAGATGGAAATTGGACCTACAATCTCTATAGATTAGGTATGCATGCAGTGCAAATAGTTAGCCAAATGTACAGAATGTATAGTCAAGTAAAACCTCAGCGTAGACATCCATTACGAGCAAATTGATGTTACAGTGAATTCATCTCCAGAGATTAGTGACTTTCTTTCTTGCCCCCACCCCCCCTATTGGCCAAAATGTCTGGGAAGTGAGACTAGTTCCTTTCTGACTAGCTCTTGGGCATCTGCAGAAGACAAAGACATGTGAAACCAAGGTTTGCACATTTGTGGCAGTGGTGGGATTTGAACCCACGCCTCCAGAGAGACTGGAGCCTTAATCCAGCGCCTTAGACCACTCGGCCACACTACCTGCTAGTACTGTGTTTAGCTGATGCCTACTCTTTGCTCTTAACTCAAAGCAGGCAAAGCAGACAAGGCCACAAGTGAAGAAGATGTCAGAAAAGTGATTGGTGGTCCCAGAGTTAAACTCTGAAGGCATCAGAAGGAATGGTAGGTCGTCTACAGCTTTGGCAGAGGATGGATTATGTCCACAGGCACAGAATATTTCTCCAGTGGCAACTTGGCAGTGGAGTGAGCTAGTGTTGAAGTTTCGGTACTGGAATTTGGCACCTAAAACCTCATCTGGTAGCGGTGGGATTCGAACCCACGCCTCCAGGGGAGACTGCAACCTGAACGCAGCGCCTTAGACCGCTCGGCCACGCTACCACAATCTGTGATAAAGTACTTAATAGTTTATAGCTTGTTGATGACTTTCAATACAAGCCATGTTTCCAACTCGTCCTACTTTTCTATCGTTTGTGAAGTGAATCGTAAATCATGACTTAAATAGCTTGTTCATGGTCTAGTACATGTGTATAAGGCATATTCATAAAGCAGTGTTGGCAGTGGTGGCTTTTGAGGCCACAACTCCATAAAGACATAAACTACATGTATTTGCCATCAATCGGGCCACATCATGAAATCGGCACGATAGCAGACTGATGTTGTGGTTTGTAAGTGCTGAAAACTAGAATACACGATTTGCCAATAGAGATAGCAGAGGATGGTTTCGATCCATCGACCTCTGGGTTATGGCCCCGCACGCTTCCGCTGCTCCACTCTGCTCTGAGTTGTTATGTGAGATGGAAATTGGACCTACAATCTCTATAGATTAGGTATGTATGCAGTGCAAATAGTTAGCCAAATGTACAGTCAAGTAAAACCTCAGCGTAGACATCCATTACGAGCAAATTGATGTTACAGTGAATTCATCTCCAGAGATTAGTGACTTTCTTTCTTGCCCCCACCCCCCCTATTGGCCAAAATGTCCGGGAAGTCAGACTAGTTCCTTTCTGACTAGCTCTTGGGCATCTGCAGAAGACACAGACATGTGAAACCAAGGTTTGCACATTTGTGGCAGTGGTGGGATTTGAACCCACGCCTCCAGAGAGACTGGAGCCTTAATCCAGCGCCTTAGACCACTCGGCCACACTACCTGCTAGTACTGTGTTTAGCTGATGCCTACTCTTTGCTCTTAACTCAAAGCAGGCAAAGCAGACAAGGCCACAAGTGAAGAAGATGTCAGGAAAAGTGATTGGTGGTCCCAGAGTTAAACTCTGAAGGCATCAGAAGGAATGGTAGGTCGTCTACAGACTTGGCAGAGGATGGATTATGTCCACAGGCACAGAATATTTCTCCAGTGGCAACTCGGCAGTGGAGTGAGCTAGTGTTGAAGTTTCGGTACTGGAATTTGGCACCTAAAACCTCAACTGGCAGCGGTGGGATTCGAACCCACGCCTCCAGGGGAGACTGCGACCTGAACGCAGCGCCTTAGACCGCTCGGCCACGCTACCACAATCTGTGATAAAGTACTTAATAGTTAATAGCTTGTTGATGACTTTCAATACAAGCCATGTTTCCAACTCGTCCTACTTTTCTATCGTTTGTGAAGTGAATCGTAAATCATGACTTAAATAGCTTGTTCATGGTCTAGTACATGTGTATAAGGCATATTCATAAAGCAGTGTTGGCAGTGGTGGCTTTTGAGGCCACAACTCCATAAAGACATAAACTACATGGATTTCCCATCAATCGGGCCACATCATGAAATCGGCACGATAGCAGACTGATGTTGTGGTTTGTAAGTGCTGAAAACTAGAATACACGATTTGCCAATAGAGATAGCAGAGGATGGTTTCGATCCATCGACCTCTGGGTTATGGGCCCAGCACGCTTCCGCTGCGCCACTCTGCTCTGAGTTGTTATGTGAGATGGAAATTGGACCTACAATCTCTATAGATTAGGTATGTATGCAGTGCAAATAGTTAGCCAAATGTACAGTCAAGTAAAACCTCAGCGTAGACATCCATTACGAGCAAATTGATGTTACAGTGAATTCATCTCCAGAGATTAGTGACTTTCTTTCTTGCCCCCACCCCCCCTATTGGCCAAAATGTCTGGGAAGTCAGACTAGTTCCTTTCTGACTAGCTCTTGGGCATCTGCAGAAGACACAGACATGTGAAACCAAGGTTTGCACATTTGTGGCAGTGGTGGGATTTGAACCCACGCCTCCAGAGAGACTGGAGCCTTAATCCAGCGCCTTAGACCACTCGGCCACACTACCTGCTAGTACTGTGTTTAGCTGATGCCTACTCTTTGCTCTTAACTCAAAGCAGGCAAAGCAGACAAGGCCACAAGTGAAGAAGATGTCAGGAAAAGTGATTGGTGGTCCCAGAGTTAAACTCTGAAGGCATCAGAAGGAATGGTAGGTCGTCTACAGCCTTGGCAGAGGATGGATTATGTCCACAGGCACAGAATATTTCTCCAGTGGCAACTCGGCAGTGGAGTGAGCTAGTGTTGAAGTTTCGGTACTGGAATTTGGCACCTAAAACCTCAACTGGCAGCGGTGGGATTCGAACCCACGCCTCCAGGGGAGACTGCGACCTGAACGCAGCGCCTTAGACCGCTCGGCCACGCTACCACAATCTGTGATAAAGTACTTAATAGTTAATAGCTTGTTGATGACTTTCAATACAAGCCATGTTTCCAACTCGTCCTACTTTTCTATCGTTTGTGAAGTGAATCGTAAATCATGACTTAAATAGCTTGTTCATGGTCTAGTACATGTGTATAAGGCATATTCATAAAGCAGTGTTGGCAGTGGTGGCTTTTGAGGCCACAACTCCATAAAGACATAAACTACATGGATTTCCCATCAATCGGGCCACATCATGAAATCGGCACGATAGCAGACTGATGTTGTGGTTTGTAAGTGCTGAAAACTAGAATACACGATTTGCCAATAGAGATAGCAGAGGATGGTTTCGATCCATCGACCTCTGGGTTATGGGCCCAGCACGCTTCCGCTGCGCCACTCTGCTCTGAGTTGTTATGTGAGATGGAAATTGGACCTACAATCTCTATAGATTAGGTATGTATGCAGTGCAAATAGTTAGCCAAATGTACAGAATGTATAGTCAAGTAAAACCTCAGCGTAGACATCCATTACGAGCAAATTGATGTTACAGTGAATTCATCTCCAGAGATTAGTGACTTTCTTTCTTGCCCCCACCCCCCCTATTGGCCAAAATGTCTGGGAAGTCAGACTAGTTCCTTTCTGACTAGCTCTTGGGCATCTGCAGAAGACACAGACATGTGAAACCAAGGTTTGCACATTTGTGGCAGTGGTGGGATTTGAACCCACGCCTCCAGAGAGACTGGAGCCTTAATCCAGCGCCTTAGACCACTCGGCCACACTACCTGCTAGTACTGTGTTTAGCTGATGCCTACTCTTTGCTCTTAACTCAAAGCAGGCAAAGCAGACAAGGCCACAAGTGAAGAAGATGTCAGGAAAAGTGATTGGTGGTCCCAGAGTTAAACTCTGAAGGCATCAGAAGGAATGGTAGGTCGTCTACAGCCTTGGCAGAGGATGGATTATGTCCACCGGCACAGAATATTTCTCCAGTGGCAACTCGGCAGTGGAGTGAGCTAGTGTTGAAGTTTCGGTACTGGAATTTGGCACCTAAAACCTCAACTGGCAGCGGTGGGATTCGAACCCACGCCTCCAGGGGAGACTGCGACCTGAACGCAGCGCCTTAGACCGCTCGGCCACGCTACCACAATCTGTGATAAAGTACTTAATAGTTAATAGCTTGTTGATGACTTTCAATACAAGCCATGTTTCCAACTCGTCCTACTTTTCTATCGTTTGTGAAGTGAATCGTAAATCATGACTTAAATAGCTTGTTCATGGTCTAGTACATGTGTATAAGGCATATTCATAAAGCAGTGGTGGCTTTTGAGGCCACAACTCCATAAAGACATAAACTACATGTATTTGCCATCAATCGGGCCACATCATGAAATCGGCACGATAGCAGACTGATGTTGTGGTTTGTAAGTGCTGAAAACTAGAATACACGATTTGCCAATAGAGATAGCAGAGGATGGTTTCGATCCATCGACCTCTGGGTTATGGGCCCAGCACGCTTCCGCTGCGCCACTCTGCTCTGAGTTGTTATGTGAGATGGAAATTGGACCTACAATCTCTATAGATTAGGTATGTATGCAGTGCAAATAGTTAGCCAAATGTACAGTCAAGTAAAACCTCAGCGTAGACATCCATTACGAGCAAATTGATGTTACAGTGAATTCATCTCCAGAGATTAGTGACTTTCTTTCTTGCCCCCACCCCCCCTATTGGCCAAAATGTCTGGGAAGTCAGACTAGTTCCTTTCTGACTAGCTCTTGGGCATCTGCAGAAGACACAGACATGTGAAACCAAGGTTTGCACATTTGTGGCAGTGGTGGGATTTGAACCCACGCCTCCAGAGAGACTGGAGCCTTAATCCAGCGCCTTAGACCACTCGGCCACACTACCTGCTAGTACTGTGTTTAGCTGATGCCTACTCTTTGCTCTTAACTCAAAGCAGGCAAAGCAGACAAGGCCACAAGTGAAGAAGATGTCAGGAAAAGTGATTGGTGGTCCCAGAGTTAAACTCTGAAGGCATCAGAAGGAATGGTAGGTCGTCTACAGCCTTGGCAGAGGATGGATTATGTCCACCGGCACAGAATATTTCTCCAGTGGCAACTCGGCAGTGGAGTGAGCTAGTGTTGAAGTTTCGGTACTGGAATTTGGCACCTAAAACCTCAACTGGCAGCGGTGGGATTCGAACCCACGCCTCCAGGGGAGACTGCGACCTGAACGCAGCGCCTTAGACCGCTCGGCCACGCTACCACAATCTGTGATAAAGTACTTAATAGTTAATAGCTTGTTGATGACTTTCAATACAAGCCATGTTTCCAACTCGTCCTACTTTTCTATCGTTTGTGAAGTGAATCGTAAATCATGACTTAAATAGCTTGTTCATGGTCTAGTACATGTGTATAAGGCATATTCATAAAGCAGTGGTGGCTTTTGAGGCCACAACTCCATAAAGACATAAACTACATGTATTTGCCATCAATCGGGCCACATCATGAAATCGACACGATAGCAGACTGATGTTGTGGTTTGTAAGTGCTGAAAACTAGAATACACGATTTGCCAATAGAGATAGCAGAGGATGGTTTCGATCCATCGACCTCTGGGTTATGGGCCCAGCACGCTTCCGCTGCGCCACTCTGCTCTGAGTTGTTATGTGAGATGGAAATTGGACCTACAATCTCTATAGATTAGGTATGTATGCAGTGCAAATAGTTAGCCAAATGTACAGTCAAGTAAAACCTCAGCGTAGACATCCATTACGAGCAAATTGATGTTACAGTGAATTCATCTCCAGAGATTAGTGACTTTCTTTCTTGCCCCCACCCCCCCTATTGGCCAAAATGTCTGGGAAGTCAGACTAGTTCCTTTCTGACTAGCTCTTGGGCATCTGCAGAAGACACAGACATGTGAAACCAAGGTTTGCACATTTGTGGCAATGGTGGGATTTGAACCCACGCCTCCAGAGAGACTGGAGCCTTAATCCAGCGCCTTAGACCACTCGGCCACACTACCTGCTAGTACTGTGTTTAGCTGATGCCTACTCTTTGCTCTTAACTCAAAGCAGGCAAAGCAGACAAGGCCACAAGTGAAGAAGATGTCAGGAAAAGTGATTGGTGGTCCCAGAGTTAAACTCTGAAGGCATCAGAAGGAATGGTAGGTCGTCTACAGCCTTGGCAGAGGATGGATTATGTCCACAGGCACAGAATATTTCTCCAGTGGCAACTCGGCAGTGGAGTGAGCTAGTGTTGAAGTTTCGGTACTGGAATTTGGCACCTAAAACCTCAACTGGCAGCGGTGGGATTCGAACCCACACCTCCAGGGGAGACTGCGACCTGAACGCAGCGCCTTAGACCGCTCGGCCACGCTACCACAATCTGTGATAAAGTACTTAATAGTTAATAGCTTGTTGATGACTTTCAATACAAGCCATGTTTCCAACTCGTCCTACTTTTCTATCGTTTGTGAAGTGAATCGTAAATCATGACTTAAATAGCTTGTTCATGGTCTAGTACATGTGTATAAGGCATATTCATAAAGCAGTGTTGGCAGTGGTGGCTTTTGAGGCCACAACTCCATAAAGACATAAACTACATGTATTTGCCATCAATCGGGCCACATCATGAAATCGGCACGATAGCAGACTGATGTTGTGGTTTGTAAGTGCTGAAAACTAGAATACACGATTTGCCAATAGAGATAGCAGAGGATGGTTTCGATCCATCGACCTCTGGGTTATGGGCCCAGCACGCTTCCGCTGCGCCACTCTGCTCTGAGTTGTTATGTGAGATGGAAATTGGACCTACAATCTCTATAGATTAGGTATGTATGCAGTGCAAATAGTTAGCCAAATGTACAGTCAAGTAAAACCTCAGCGTAGACATCCATTACGAGCAAATTGATGTTACAGTGAATTCATCTCCAGAGATTAGTGACTTTCTTTCTTGCCCCCACCCCCCCTATTGGCCAAAATGTCTGGGAAGTCAGACTAGTTCCTTTCTGACTAGCTCTTGGGCATCTGCAGAAGACACAGACATGTGAAACCAAGGTTTGCACATTTGTGGCAATGGTGGGATTTGAACCCACGCCTCCAGAGAGACTGGAGCCTTAATCCAGCGCCTTAGACCACTCGGCCACACTACCTGCTAGTACTGTGTTTAGCTGATGCCTACTCTTTGCTCTTAACTCAAAGCAGGCAAAGCAGACAAGGCCACAAGTGAAGAAGATGTCAGGAAAAGTGATTGGTGGTCCCAGAGTTAAACTCTGAAGGCATCAGAAGGAATGGTAGGTCGTCTACAGCCTTGGCAGAGGATGGATTATGTCCACAGGCACAGAATATTTCTCCAGTGGCAACTCGGCAGTGGAGTGAGCTAGTGTTGAAGTTTCGGTACTGGAATTTGGCACCTAAAACCTCAACTGGCAGCGGTGGGATTCGAACCCACACCTCCAGGGGAGACTGCGACCTGAACGCAGCGCCTTAGACCGCTCGGCCACGCTACCACAATCTGTGATAAAGTACTTAATAGTTAATAGCTTGTTGATGACTTTCAATACAAGCCATGTTTCCAACTCGTCCTACTTTTCTATCGTTTGTGAAGTGAATCGTAAATCATGACTTAAATAGCTTGTTCATGGTCTAGTACATGTGTATAAGGCATATTCATAAAGCAGTGTTGGCAGTGGTGGCTTTTGAGGCCACAACTCCATAAAGACATAAACTACATGTATTTGCCATCAATCGGGCCACATCATGAAATCGGCACGATAGCAGACTGATGTTGTGGTTTGTAAGTGCTGAAAACTAGAATACACGATTTGCCAATAGAGATAGCAGAGGATGGTTTCGATCCATCGACCTCTGGGTTATGGGCCCAGCACGCTTCCGCTGCGCCACTCTGCTCTGAGTTGTTATGTGAGATGGAAATTGGACCTACAATCTCTATAGATTAGGTATGTATGCAGTGCAAATAGTTAGCCAAATGTACAGTCAAGTAAAACCTCAGCGTAGACATCCATTACGAGCAAATTGATGTTACAGTGAATTCATCTCCAGAGATTAGTGACTTTCTTTCTTGCCCCCACCCCCCCTATTGGCCAAAATGTCTGGGAAGTCAGACTAGTTCCTTTCTGACTAGCTCTTGGGCATCTGCAGAAGACACAGACATGTGAAACCAAGGTTTGCACATTTGTGGCAGTGGTGGGATTTGAACCCACGCCTCCAGAGAGACTGGAGCCTTAATCCAGCGCCTTAGACCACTCGGCCACACTACCTGCTAGTACTGTGTTTAGCTGATGCCTACTCTTTGCTCTTAACTCAAAGCAGGCAAAGCAGACAAGGCCACAAGTGAAGAAGATGTCAGGAAAAGTGATTGGTGGTCCCAGAGTTAAACTCTGAAGGCATCAGAAGGAATGGTAGGTCGTCTACAGCCTTGGCAGAGGATGGATTATGTCCACAGGCACAGAATATTTCTCCAGTGGCAACTCGGCAGTGGAGTGAGCTAGTGTTGAAGTTTCGGTACTGGAATTTGGCACCTAAAACCTCAACTGGCAGCGGTGGGATTCGAACCCACGCCTCCAGGGGAGACTGCGACCTGAACGCAGCACCTTAGACCGCTCGGCCACGCTACCACAATCTGTGATAAAGTACTTAATAGTTAATAGCTTGTTGATGACTTTCAATACAAGCCATGTTTCCAACTCGTCCTACTTTTCTATCGTTTGTGAAGTGAATCGTAAATCATGACTTAAATAGCTTGTTCATGGTCTAGTACATGTGTATAAGGCATATTCATAAAGCAGTGTTGGCAGTGGTGGCTTTTGAGGCCACAACTCCATAAAGACATAAACTACATGTATTTGCCATCAATCGGGCCACATCATGAAATCGGCACGATAGCAGACTGATGTTGTGGTTTGTAAGTGCTGAAAACTAGAATACACGATTTGCCAATAGAGATAGCAGAGGATGGTTTCGATCCATCGACCTCTGGGTTATGGGCCCAGCACGCTTCCGCTGCGCCACTCTGCTCTGAGTTGTTATGTGAGATGGAAATTGGACCTACAATCTCTATAGATTAGGTATGTATGCAGTGCAAATAGTTAGCCAAATGTACAGTCAAGTAAAACCTCAGCGTAGACATCCATTACGAGCAAATTGATGTTACAGTGAATTCATCTCCAGAGATTAGTGACTTTCTTTCTTGCCCCCACCCCCCCTATTGGCCAAAATGTCTGGGAAGTCAGACTAGTTCCTTTCTGACTAGCTCTTGGGCATCTGCAGAAGACACAGACATGTGAAACCAAGGTTTGCACATTTGTGGCAGTGGTGGGATTTGAACCCACGCCTCCAGAGAGACTGGAGCCTTAATCCAGCGCCTTAGACCACTCGGCCACACTACCTGCTAGTACTGTGTTTAGCTGATGCCTACTCTTTGCTCTTAACACAAAGCAGGCAAAGCAGACAAGGCCACAAGTGAAGAAGATGTCAGGAAAAGTGATTGGTGGTCCCAGAGTTAAACTCTGAAGGCATCAGAAGGAATGGTAGGTCGTCTACAGCCTTGGCAGAGGATGGATTATGTCCACAGGCACAGAATATTTCTCCAGTGGCAACTCGGCAGTGGAGTGAGCTAGTGTTGAAGTTTCGGTACTGGAGTTTGGCACCTAAAACCTCAACTGGCAGCGGTGGGATTCGAACCCACGCCTCCAGGGGAGACTGCGACCTGAACGCAGCGCCTTAGACCGCTCGGCCACGCTACCACAATCTGTGATAAAGTACTTAATAGTTAATAGCTTGTTGATGACTTTCAATACAAGCCATGTTTCCAACTCGTCCTACTTTTCTATCGTTTGTGAAGTGAATCGTAAATCATGACTTAAATAGCTTGTTCATGGTCTAGTACATGTGTATAAGGCATATTCATAAAGCAGTGTTGGCAGTGGTGGCTTTTGAGGCCACAACTCCATAAAGACATAAACTACATGTATTTGCCATCAATCGGGCCACATCATGAAATCGGCACGATAGCAGACTGATGTTGTGGTTTGTAAGTGCTGAAAACTAGAATACACGATTTGCCAATAGAGATAGCAGAGGATGGTTTCGATCCATCGACCTCTGGGTTATGGGCCCAGCACGCTTCCGCTGCGCCACTCTGCTCTGAGTTGTTATGTGAGATGGAAATTGGACCTACAATCTCTATAGATTAGGTATGTATGCAGTGCAAATAGTTAGCCAAATGTACAGTCAAGTAAAACCTCAGCGTAGACATCCATTACGAGCAAATTGATGTTACAGTGAATTCATCTCCAGAGATTAGTGACTTTCTTTCTTGCCCCCACCCCCCCTATTGGCCAAAATGTCTGGGAAGTCAGACTAGTTCCTTTCTGACTAGCTCTTGGGCATCTGCAGAAGACACAGACATGTGAAACCAAGGTTTGCACATTTGTGGCAGTGGTGGGATTTGAACCCACGCCTCCAGAGAGACTGGAGCCTTAATCCAGCGCCTTAGACCACTCGGCCACACTACCTGCTAGTACTGTGTTTAGCTGATGCCTACTCTTTGCTCTTAACTCAAAGCAGGCAAAGCAGACAAGGCCACAAGTGAAGAAGATGTCAGGAAAAGTGATTGGTGGTCCCAGAGTTAAACTCTGAAGGCATCAGAAGGAATGGTAGGTCGTCTACAGCCTTGGCAGAGGATGGATTATGTCCACAGGCACAGAATATTTCTCCAGTGGCAACTCGGCAGTGGAGTGAGCTAGTGTTGAAGTTTCGGTACTGGAATTTGGCACCTAAAACCTCAACTGGCAGCGGTGGGGTTCGAACCCACGCCTCCAGGGGAGACTGCGACCTGAACGCAGCGCCTTAGACCGCTCGGCCACGCTACCACAATCTGTGATAAAGTACTTAATAGTTAATAGCTTGTTGATGACTTTCAATACAAGCCATGTTTCCAACTCGTCCTACTTTTCTATCATTTGTGAAGTGAATCGTAAATCATGACTTAAATAGCTTGTTCATGGTCTAGTACATGTGTATAAGGCATATTCATAAAGCAGTGTTGGCAGTGGTGGCTTTTGAGGCCACAACTCCATAAAGACATAAACTACATGTATTTGCCATCAATCGGGCCACATCATGAAATCGGCACGATAGCAGACTGATGTTGTGGTTTGTAAGTGCTGAAAACTAGAATACACGATTTGCCAATTGAGATAGCAGAGGATGGTTTCGATCCATCGACCTCTGGGTTATGGGCCCAGCACGCTTCCGCTGCGCCACTCTGCTCTGAGTTGTTATGTGAGATGGAAATTGGACCTACAATCTCTATAGATTAGGTATGTATGCAGTGCAAATAGTTAGCCAAATGTACAGTCAAGTAAAACCTCAGCGTAGACATCCATTACGAGCAAATTGATGTTACTGTGAATTCATCTCCAGAGATTAGTGACTTTCTTTCTTTCCCCCACCCCCCCTATTGGCCAAAATGTCTGGGAAGTCAGACTAGTTCCTTTCTGACTAGCTCTTGGGCATCTGCAGAAGACACAGACATGTGAAACGAAGGTTTGCACATTTGTGGCAGTGGTGGGATTTGAACCCACGCCTCCAGAGAGACTGGAGCCTTAATCCAGCGCCTTAGACCACTCGGCCACACTACCTGCTAGTACTGTGTTTAGCTGATGCCTACTCTTTGCTCTTAACTCAAAGCAGGCAAAGCAGACAAGGCCACAAGTGAAGAAGATGTCAGGAAAAGTGATTGGTGGTCCCAGAGTTAAACTCTGAAGGCATCAGAAGGAATGGTTGGTCGTCTACAGCCTTGGCAGAGGATGGATTATGTCCACAGGCACAGAATATTTCTCCAGTGGCAACTCGGCAGTGGAGTGAGCTAGTGTTGAAGTTTCGGTACTGGAATTTGGCACCTAAAACCTCAACTGGCAGCGGTGGGATTCGAACCCACGCCTCCAGGGGAGACTGCGACCTGAACGCAGCGCCTTAGACCGCTCGGCCACGCTACCACAATCTGTGATAAAGTACTTAATAGTTAATAGCTTGTTGATGACTTTCAATACAAGCCATGTTTCCAACTCGTCCTACTTTTCTATCGTTTGTGAAGTGAATCGTAAATCATGACTTAAATAGCTTGTTCATGGTCTAGTACATGTGTATAAGGCATATTCATAAAGCAGTGTTGGCAGTGGTGGCTTTTGAGGCCACAACTCCATAAAGACATAAACTACATGTATTTGCCATCAATCGGGCCACATCATGAAATCGGCACGATAGCAGACTGATGTTGTGGTTTGTAAGTGCTGAAAACTAGAATACACGATTTGCCAATAGAGATAGCAGAGGATGGTTTCGATCCATCGACCTCTGGGTTATGGGCCCAGCACGCTTCCGCTGCGCCACTCTGCTCTGAGTTGTTATGTGAGATGGAAATTGGACCTACAATCTCTATAGATTAGGTATGTATGCAGTGCAAATAGTTAGCCAAATGTACAGTCAAGTAAAACCTCAGCGTAGACATCCATTACGAGCAAATTGATGTTACAGTGAATTCATCTCCAGAGATTAGTGACTTTCTTTCTTGCCCCCACCCCCCCTATTGGCCAAAATGTCTGGGAAGTAAGACTAGTTCCTTTCTGACTAGCTCTTGGGCATCTGCAGAAGACACAGACATGTGAAACCAAGGTTTGCACATTTGTGGCAGTGGTGGGATTTGAACCCACGCCTCCAGAGAGACTGGAGCCTTAATCCAGCGCCTTAGACCACTCGGCCACACTACCTGCTAGTACTGTGTTTAGCTGATGCCTACTCTTTGCTCTTAACTCAAAGCAGGCAAAGCAGACAAGGCCACAAGTGAAGAAGATGTCAGGAAAAGTGATTGGTGGTCCCAGAGTTAAACTCTGAAGGCATCAGAAGGAATGGTAGGTCGTCTACAGCCTTGGCAGAGGATGGATTATGTCCACAGGCACAGAATATTTCTCCAGTGGCAACTCGGCAGTGGAGTGAGCTAGTGTTGAAGTTTCGGTACTGGAATTTGGCACCTAAAACCTCAACTGGCAGCGGTGGGATTCGAACCCACGCCTCCAGGGGAGACTGCGACCTGAACGCAGCGCCTTAGACCGCTCGGCCACGCTACCACAATCTGTGATAAAGTACTTAATAGTTAATAGCTTGTTGATGACTTTCAATACAAGCCATGTTTCCAACTCGTCCTACTTTTCTATCGTTTGTGAAGTGAATCGTAAATCATGACTTAAATAGCTTGTTCATGGTCTAGTACATGTGTATAAGGCATATTCATAAAGCAGTGTTGGCAGTGGTGGCTTTTGAGGCCACAACTCCATAAAGACATAAACTACATGTATTTGCCATCAATCGGGCCACATCATGAAATCGGCACGATAGCAGACTGATGTTGTGGTTTGTAAGTGCTGAAAACTAGAATACACGATTTGCCAATAGAGATAGCAGAGGATGGTTTCGATCCATCGACCTCTGGGTTATGGGCCCAGCACGCTTCCGCTGCGCCACTGTGCTCTGAGTTGTTATGTGAGATGGAAATTGGACCTACAATCTCTATAGATTAGGTATGTATGCAGTGCAAATAGTTAGCCAAATGTACAGTCAAGTAAAACCTCAGCGTAGACATCCATTACGAGCAAATTGATGTTACAGTGAATTCATCTCCAGAGATTAGTGACTTTCTTTCTTGCCCCCACCCCCCCTATTGGCCAAAATGTCTGGGAAGTCAGACTAGTTCCTTTCTGACTAGCTCTTGGGCATCTGCAGAAGACACAGACATGTGAAACCAAGGTTTGCACATTTGTGGCAGTGGTGGGATTTGAACCCACGCCTCCAGAGAGACTGGAGCCTTAATCCAGCGCCTTAGACCACTCGGCCACACTACCTGCTAGTACTGTGTTTAGCTGATGCCTACTCTTTGCTCTTAACTCAAAGCAGGCAAAGCAGACAAGGCCACAAGTGAAGAAGATGTCAGGAAAAGTGATTGGTGGTCCCAGAGTTAAACTCTGAAGGCATCAGAAGGAATGGTAGGTCGTCTACAGCCTTGGCAGAGGATGGATTATGTCCACAGGCACAGAATATTTCTCCAGTGGCAACTCGGCAGTGGAGTGAGCTAGTGTTGAAGTTTCGGTACTGGAATTTGGCACCTAAAACCTCAACTGGCAGCGGTGGGATTCGAACCCACGCCTCCAGGGGAGACTGCGACCTGAACGCAGCGCCTTAGACCGCTCGGCCACGCTACCACAATCTGTGATAAAGTACTTAATAGTTAATAGCTTGTTGATGACTTTCAATACAAGCCATGTTTCCAACTCGTCCTACTTTTCTATCGTTTGTGAAGTGAATCGTAAATCATGACTTAAATAGCTTGTTCATGGTCTAGTACATGTGTATAAGGCATATTCATAAAGCAGTGTTGGCAGTGGTGGCTTTTGAGGCCACAACTCCATAAAGACATAAACTACATGTATTTGCCATCAATCGGGCCACATCATGAAATCGGCACGATAGCAGACTGATGTTGTGGTTTGTAAGTGCTGAAAACTAGAATACACGATTTGCCAATAGAGATAGCAGAGGATGGTTTCGATCCATCGACCTCTGGGTTATGGGCCCAGCACGCTTCCGCTGCGCCACTCTGCTCTGAGTTGTTATGTGAGATGGAAATTGGACCTACAATCTCTATAGATTAGGTATGTATGCAGTGCAAATAGTTAGCCAAATGTACAGTCAAGTAAAACCTCAGCGTAGACATCCATTACGAGCAAATTGATGTTACAGTGAATTCATCTCCAGAGATTAGTGACTTTCTTTCTTGCCCCCACCCCCCCTATTGGCCAAAATGTCTGGGAAGTCAGACTAGTTCCTTTCTGACTAGCTCTTGGGCATCTGCAGAAGACACAGACATGTGAAACCAAGGTTTGCACATTTGTGGCAGTGGTGGGATTTGAACCCACGCCTCCAGAGAGACTGGAGCCTTAATCCAGCGCCTTAGACCACTCGGCCACACTACCTGCTAGTACTGTGTTTAGCTGATGCCTACTCTTTGCTCTTAACTCAAAGCAGGCAAAGCAGACAAGGCCACAAGTGAAGAAGATGTCAGGAAAAGTGATTGGTGGTCCCAGAGTTAAACTCTGAAGGCATCAGAAGGAATGGTAGGTCGTCTACAGCCTTGGCAGAGGATGGATTATGTCCACAGGCACAGAATATTTCTCCAGTGGCAACTCGGCAGTGGAGTGAGCTAGTGTTGAAGTTTCGGTACTGGAATTTGGCACCTAAAACCTCAACTGGCAGCGGTGGGGTTCGAACCCACGCCTCCAGGGGAGACTGCGACCTGAACGCAGCGCCTTAGACCGCTCGGCCACGCTACCACAATCTGTGATAAAGTACTTAATAGTTAATAGCTTGTTGATGACTTTCAATACAAGCCATGTTTCCAACTCGTCCTACTTTTCTATCATTTGTGAAGTGAATCGTAAATCATGACTTAAATAGCTTGTTCATGGTCTAGTACATGTGTATAAGGCATATTCATAAAGCAGTGTTGGCAGTGGTGGCTTTTGAGGCCACAACTCCATAAAGACATAAACTACATGTATTTGCCATCAATCGGGCCACATCATGAAATCGGCACGATAGCAGACTGATGTTGTGGTTTGTAAGTGCTGAAAACTAGAATACACGATTTGCCAATTGAGATAGCAGAGGATGGTTTCGATCCATCGACCTCTGGGTTATGGGCCCAGCACGCTTCCGCTGCGCCACTCTGCTCTGAGTTGTTATGTGAGATGGAAATTGGACCTACAATCTCTATAGATTAGGTATGTATGCAGTGCAAATAGTTAGCCAAATGTACAGTCAAGTAAAACCTCAGCGTAGACATCCATTACGAGCAAATTGATGTTACTGTGAATTCATCTCCAGAGATTAGTGACTTTCTTTCTTTCCCCCACCCCCCCTATTGGCCAAAATGTCTGGGAAGTCAGACTAGTTCCTTTCTGACTAGCTCTTGGGCATCTGCAGAAGACACAGACATGTGAAACGAAGGTTTGCACATTTGTGGCAGTGGTGGGATTTGAACCCACGCCTCCAGAGAGACTGGAGCCTTAATCCAGCGCCTTAGACCACTCGGCCACACTACCTGCTAGTACTGTGTTTAGCTGATGCCTACTCTTTGCTCTTAACTCAAAGCAGGCAAAGCAGACAAGGCCACAAGTGAAGAAGATGTCAGGAAAAGTGATTGGTGGTCCCAGAGTTAAACTCTGAAGGCATCAGAAGGAATGGTTGGTCGTCTACAGCCTTGGCAGAGGATGGATTATGTCCACAGGCACAGAATATTTCTCCAGTGGCAACTCGGCAGTGGAGTGAGCTAGTGTTGAAGTTTCGGTACTGGAATTTGGCACCTAAAACCTCAACTGGCAGCGGTGGGATTCGAACCCACGCCTCCAGGGGAGACTGCGACCTGAACGCAGCGCCTTAGACCGCTCGGCCACGCTACCACAATCTGTGATAAAGTACTTAATAGTTAATAGCTTGTTGATGACTTTCAATACAAGCCATGTTTCCAACTCGTCCTACTTTTCTATCGTTTGTGAAGTGAATCGTAAATCATGACTTAAATAGCTTGTTCATGGTCTAGTACATGTGTATAAGGCATATTCATAAAGCAGTGTTGGCAGTGGTGGCTTTTGAGGCCACAACTCCATAAAGACATAAACTACATGTATTTGCCATCAATCGGGCCACATCATGAAATCGGCACGATAGCAGACTGATGTTGTGGTTTGTAAGTGCTGAAAACTAGAATACACGATTTGCCAATTGAGATAGCAGAGGATGGTTTCGATCCATCGACCTCTGGGTTATGGGCCCAGCACGCTTCCGCTGCGCCACTCTGCTCTGAGTTGTTATGTGAGATGGAAATTGGACCTACAATCTCTATAGATTAGGTATGTATGCAGTGCAAATAGTTAGCCAAATGTACAGTCAAGTAAAACCTCAGCGTAGACATCCATTACGAGCAAATTGATGTTACTGTGAATTCATCTCCAGAGATTAGTGACTTTCTTTCTTCCCCCCACCCCCCCTATTGGCCAAAATGTCTGGGAAGTCAGACTAGTTCCTTTCTGACTAGCTCTTGGGCATCTGCAGAAGACACAGACATGTGAAACGAAGGTTTGCACATTTGTGGCAGTGGTGGGATTTGAACCCACGCCTCCAGAGAGACTGGAGCCTTAATCCAGCGCCTTAGACCACTCGGCCACACTACCTGCTAGTACTGTGTTTAGCTGATGCCTACTCTTTGCTCTTAACTCAAAGCAGGCAAAGCAGACAAGGCCACAAGTGAAGAAGATGTCAGGAAAAGTGATTGGTGGTCCCAGAGTTAAACTCTGAAGGCATCAGAAGGAATGGTTGGTCGTCTACAGCCTTGGCAGAGGATGGATTATGTCCACAGGCACAGAATATTTCTCCAGTGGCAACTCGGCAGTGGAGTGAGCTAGTGTTGAAGTTTCGGTACTGGAATTTGGCACCTAAAAACTCAACTGGCAGCGGTGGGATTCGAACCCACGCCTCCAGGGGAGACTGCGACCTGAACGCAGCGCCTTAGACCGCTCGGCCACGCTACCACAATCTGTGATAAAGTACTTAATAGTCAATAGCTTGTTGATGACTTTCAATACAAGCCATGTTTCCAACTCATCCTACTTTTCTATCGTTTGTGAAGTGAATCGTAAATCATGACTTAAATAGCTTGTTCATGGTCTAGTACATGTGTATAAGGCATATTCATAAAGCAGTGTTGGCAGTGGTGGCTTTTGAGGCCACAACTCCATAAAGACATAAACTACATGTATTTGCCATCAATCGGGCCACATCATGAAATCGGCACGATAGCAGACTGATGTTGTGGTTTGTAAGTGCTGAAAACTAGAATACACGATTTGCCAATAGAGATAGCAGAGGATGGTTTCGATCCATCGACCTCTGGGTTATGGGCCCAGCACGCTTCCGCTGCGCCACTCTGCTCTGAGTTGTTATGTGAGATGGAAATTGGACCTACAATCTCTATAGATTAGGTATGTATGCAGTGCAAATAGTTAGCCAAATGTACAGTCAAGTAAAACCTCAGCGTAGACATCCATTACGAGCAAATTGATGTTACAGTGAATTCATCTCCAGAGATTAGTGACTTTCTTTCTTGCCCCCACCCCCCCTATTGGCCAAAATGTCTGGGAAGTCAGACTAGTTCCTTTCTGACTAGCTCTTGGGCATCTGCAGAAGACACAGACATGTGAAACCAAGGTTTGCACATTTGTGGCAGTGGTGGGATTTGAACCCACGCCTCCAGAGAGACTGGAGCCTTAATCCAGCGCCTTAGACCACTCGGCCACACTACCTGCTAGTACTGTGTTTAGCTGATGCCTACTCTTTGCTCTTAACTCAAAGCAGGCAAAGCAGACAAGGCCACAAGTGAAGAAGATGTCAGGAAAAGTGATTGGTGGTCCCAGAGTTAAACTCTGAAGGCATCAGAAGGAATGGTAGGTCGTCTACAGCCTTGGCAGAGGATGGTGACGGCCCTGCCCCCTCTGCCTCACTGTAGGCTAGCCGGCAGCCTCTGTGATGGCAGAGTGGAGCAGGCCGTCAGCCCATTATTGTGCTCACCTGAGGTGGGTGGAGCTTAGGGCAGTATATAGGGAGCTCTCCTGGCTGCAGCTCAGTCTCTCTCTGTCCTCCCTGCAAGCAAGAGCTGCTTGGCCTAACCAACCTTTTGTCTAAGTTATGTTTTGCACCCTTTAATACAACACGCACACAGCACTCTCCAAACATCCATACACTGCAGACATTACTGATAACTGATATCCTCACATCCCACACTTCATTATTTGCTATTCTTTAATTACTTGACTATAATAAATATCATTACAAAACGTTTATGCTCTTGTGTGGACTCCCTGTTTTGCCATGCATCCCCTAGTGCATGACAAATGGGGGCTCGTCCGTACATAATTGATTAATTGATTAGTTTGTTTGGTTAAAAAAAAAAAAAAATCAGATTTTTTTTTTCTTTTTTAATTTGTTTGAGTTTGTCTTGGTTGGGAGTTTCACACTTGAGTTTGTTTGGTTGTTTTTGGTTAGGAGCCGGATGGAGAGAGCATTTGGCCCCAGCGTGTAGATTTGCAACAGGAGGTAAGTGTTGGGATGTGACTTGCAGGTGTTAGTTACATTTTGTTAGTTGGAACAAATCTCTGAGCGGCCTTTACCATTAGGGTATTGGTTGTTTGTTTCTTTCTTTAATTTACCCTTAGTGGAGTTTTGGTTTAGCGGCGGATCTTGGGGGTCACTCTAGGTGGCTGGAGGGGAGAAATCCTCATGCCCGAGTGCCGAACGTAGGCTAAGTTAGGTAAGTTAATTTAGGAATTTTAGGTAAGTTAGGGGGGGGTTTGTTCCATTTTGTTTGAAGTTATACTGCACCTTGTAAGGCACAGCCCCAACACTTAAGAGTTTTGTTGTTGTTTTTTTTGTTGTAATCTGTACACAAACAAATATGAGTTCCGTCATAGATTTTGTTAAGTCTCCGTCAGTGGAGTTGTTAGATCTGTGTACCAAGGAGCAGTTATTGTTGATTTCTGCACATTATGACATCACAGTGACAGAAAAGCTCAAGCCAGCAATGAAGGCCAGTCTAGTCAGAGGTTTGGCAGACAAGGGCATTTTGCAGCTTGTTGAAGTGGATGAGGCTCAGTCAGAGGTTGACTTCAAATGGAAAAGAGAACTTTTGATGTTAAAACAGGAACATTTGATGGAATTGGAAAAACTTAAACAAAAAACTGAGTTGGCCAAATTAGATGTGGAAAGCAGAAAGCTTGATTTGATCCAACAAGGTAAATTGTCAGCAGAATCACTATACACTGGCAATAGTGCAAATGGTGTGAGCGCAAAAGGTTCATCTTCGGACATTGGTATGAATCTGAGGATACTTCCCAGGTTTAATGAGAGTGATCCAGACACATTCTTTCTGTTATTCGAGAGAGTAGCAGATGCGCGAAACTGGCCAGACGAAGACCGTGTTTTGTTGTTGCAGTGTGTTCTCTCAGGCAAAGCACAGGAGGCATTTGCTGCTTTGAGTCCTATTGATTGTAGGAGTTATGAAAAGGTTAAAGCAGCAGTGCTTAAAATCTACGAATTGGTGCCAGAGGCTTACAGGCAGCGTTTTCGTACATGGAGAAAACGGGACAAACAGTCTCATGTGGAGTTTGTACGAGATTTGACTACACACTTTTCACGCTGGTGTTCATCTTCAGATGTTGAAAGCTTTGAACAACTGTTTAACCTTGTGGTCATGGAACAAGTCAAAAACACCGTGCCCTGTAATGTTGCCACGTACATCACAGAGAGTAAGGTAAAAACTCCAGCCGAGGCAGCAGTTCTGGCTGACGAGTATGCCTTAATTCACAAAGGCAAATTCAGTGGTCAGGGTACAGAGAAGGTGTACAGGGATACACTTTCCCATGCAACACTTGGTCCAGAGGTCCATAGACACAAAGTTGACCATGGGGTGGCACAAAGCATACAGGACAACTCGGTGGGAGTTTGTCGTTACTGTAAGGGTAATGGTCACTGGAAAAATGAGTGTCCAGTCCTTAAGTCTAAAGAGGAGTTCACAAGCTCACAGATTCGACCTGCTGCACTGGCCAATAGACTCAGGCCAGTTGCATTGCCTCAGCAGAGTTCACTCTTGCAGCCGCAGATGGATGGTTATATACCATTCATCTCGGAGGGGTTCTTGGCCGTCAAAGGAAGTGAGACAAAAGTGCCAGTGAAGGTGCTACGAGACTGTGGTACACTGGACTCGTTTGTGCGTGCATCTGTGTTGCCATTTTCATCTGGAACGGACACAGGGGAGACCATGTTGATTCGGGGAATGGGTATGGAAGTATTTCCTGTTCCGGTGCATAAAATGTGTCTCAGTTCAGGTTTGGTTAATGGTGAAGTGCGCCTGGGGGTGCGGCCTGACTTGCCAGTTGCAGGCGTGGACATCATTCTGGGCAATGATCTCTGTGGGGAGCGAGTGTGGGCAGATCAGGTACCAAATGTGATTGCTAGGAAATGGCCTGGGTCAAGTCAGCGAGGAAGTGTACCTGAATATTGTGCTGTTTCACATGCCAACATCTCCAGTATCAGAAAGCGAAAAAAGAAACGTCACAGGACAAAGCCAAAGCTCTCTCAAACTGTTGGAAAGGGTAGAAATGGGGTTGATGTTAAAGCCTGTACAGGTAGAGTGACTGGGTCCTCATTTCAACACCAGAACAGGGGGAAACTTCTGAGGTCACCTTGCGAGAGTGGTTGAATGACTACAATCCACTGACTTAGAGGTTGTTGTGTTGAACTGTTTTGCTAATGTTTATGTTGCTTGTTTTCTCCATTATAGACTGTCCTGTCTTCGGCTCTCTTAATTCGCTCCTGTGTACAAGGTTGCTGAGGCTGTAGGCAGGATGGTGTGGCAAAGTGGAGTCGCAGGTATTCAGGCGTATCTAGCATACAGTTGCACATTTGATTTTGGTAAACCTTAAATTTGTATGTTTTGGGCTGTAGGGGCATTGTCATACAGTATTAAGTAAAAAGATGACAACGTGGCTATTTGAATTGTTTAGTTTTGGTCAAGTTGTGATAATATTGGTTCTTTATTTGTTGCTAATTTGTGCTTTGTTTTTTTTAGATAATGTGGTGGAACCTCATTCTTATGGAGGGGGGTGTGACGGCCCTGCCCCCTCTGCCTCACTGTAGGCTAGCCGGCAGCCTCTGTGATGGCAGAGTGGAGCAGGCCGTCAGCCCATTATTGTGCTCACCTGAGGTGGGTGGAGCTTAGGGCAGTATATAGGGAGCTCTCCTGGCTGCAGCTCAGTCTCTCTCTGTCCTCCCTGCAAGCAAGAGCTGCTTGGCCTAACCAACCTTTTGTCTAAGTTATGTTTTGCACCCTTTAATACAACACGCACACAGCACTCTCCAAACATCCATACACTGCAGACATTACTGATAACTGATATCCTCACATCCCACACTTCATTATTTGCTATTCTTTAATTACTTGACTATAATAAATATCATTACAAAACGTTTATGCTCTTGTGTGGACTCCCTGTTTTGCCATGCATCCCCTAGTGCATGACAACAGGCACAGAATATTTCTCCAGTGGCAACTCGGCAGTGGAGTGAGCTAGTGTTGAAGTTTCGGTACTGGAATTTGGCACCTAAAACCTCAACTGGCAGCGGTGGGATTCGAACCCACGCCTCCAGGGGAGACTGCGACCTGAACGCAGCGCCTTAGACCGCTCGGCCACGCTACCACAATCTGTGATAAAGTACTTAATAGTTAATAGCTTGTTGATGACTTTCAATACAAGCCATGTTTCCAACTCGTCCTACTTTTCTATCGTTTGTGAAGTGAATCGTAAATCATGACTTAAATAGCTTGTTCATGGTCTAGTACATGTGTATAAGGCATATTCATAAAGCAGTGTTGGCAGTGGTGGCTTTTGAGGCCACAACTCCATAAAGACATAAACTACATGTATTTGCCATCAATCGGGCCACATCATGAAATCGGCACGATAGCAGACTGATGTTGTGGTTTGTAAGTGCTGAAAACTAGAATACACGATTTGCCAATAGAGATAGCAGAGGATGGTTTCGATCCATCGACCTCTGGGTTATGGGCCCAGCACGCTTCCGCTGCGCCACTCTGCTCTGAGTTGTTATGTGAGATGGAAATTGGACCTACAATCTCTATAGATTAGGTATGTATGCAGTGCAAATAGTTAGCCAAATGTACAGTCAAGTAAAACCTCAGCGTAGACATCCATTACGAGCAAATTGATGTTACAGTGAATTCATCTCCAGAGATTAGTGACTTTCTTTCTTGCCCCCACCCCCCCTATTGGCCAAAATGTCTGGGAAGTAAGACTAGTTCCTTTCTGACTAGCTCTTGGGCATCTGCAGAAGACACAGACATGTGAAACCAAGGTTTGCACATTTGTGGCAGTGGTGGGATTTGAACCCACGCCTCCAGAGAGACTGGAGCCTTAATCCAGCGCCTTAGACCACTCGGCCACACTACCTGCTAGTACTGTGTTTAGCTGATGCCTACTCTTTGCTCTTAACTCAAAGCAGGCAAAGCAGACAAGGCCACAAGTGAAGAAGATGTCAGGAAAAGTGATTGGTGGTCCCAGAGTTAAACTCTGAAGGCATCAGAAGGAATGGTAGGTCGTCTACAGCCTTGGCAGAGGATGGATTATGTCCACAGGCACAGAATATTTCTCCAGTGGCAACTCGGCAGTGGAGTGAGCTAGTGTTGAAGTTTCGGTACTGGAATTTGGCACCTAAAACCTCAACTGGCAGCGGTGGGATTCGAACCCACGCCTCCAGGGGAGACTGCGACCTGAACGCAGCGCCTTAGACCGCTCGGCCACGCTACCACAATCTGTGATAAAGTACTTAATAGTTAATAGCTTGTTGATGACTTTCAATACAAGCCATGTTTCCAACTCGTCCTACTTTTCTATCGTTTGTGAAGTGAATCGTAAATCATGACTTAAATAGCTTGTTCATGGTCTAGTACATGTGTATAAGGCATATTCATAAAGCAGTGTTGGCAGTGGTGGCTTTTGAGGCCACAACTCCATAAAGACATAAACTACATGTATTTGCCATCAATCGGGCCACATCATGAAATCGGCACGATAGCAGACTGATGTTGTGGTTTGTAAGTGCTGAAAACTAGAATACACGATTTGCCAATAGAGATAGCAGAGGATGGTTTCGATCCATCGACCTCTGGGTTATGGGCCCAGCACGCTTCCGCTGCGCCACTGTGCTCTGAGTTGTTATGTGAGATGGAAATTGGACCTACAATCTCTATAGATTAGGTATGTATGCAGTGCAAATAGTTAGCCAAATGTACAGTCAAGTAAAACCTCAGCGTAGACATCCATTACGAGCAAATTGATGTTACAGTGAATTCATCTCCAGAGATTAGTGACTTTCTTTCTTGCCCCCACCCCCCCTATTGGCCAAAATGTCTGGGAAGTCAGACTAGTTCCTTTCTGACTAGCTCTTGGGCATCTGCAGAAGACACAGACATGTGAAACCAAGGTTTGCACATTTGTGGCAGTGGTGGGATTTGAACCCACGCCTCCAGAGAGACTGGAGCCTTAATCCAGCGCCTTAGACCACTCGGCCACACTACCTGCTAGTACTGTGTTTAGCTGATGCCTACTCTTTGCTCTTAACTCAAAGCAGGCAAAGCAGACAAGGCCACAAGTGAAGAAGATGTCAGGAAAAGTGATTGGTGGTCCCAGAGTTAAACTCTGAAGGCATCAGAAGGAATGGTAGGTCGTCTACAGCCTTGGCAGAGGATGGATTATGTCCACAGGCACAGAATATTTCTCCAGTGGCAACTCGGCAGTGGAGTGAGCTAGTGTTGAAGTTTCGGTACTGGAATTTGGCACCTAAAACCTCAACTGGCAGCGGTGGGATTCGAACCCACGCCTCCAGGGGAGACTGCGACCTGAACGCAGCGCCTTAGACCGCTCGGCCACGCTACCACAATCTGTGATAAAGTACTTAATAGTTAATAGCTTGTTGATGACTTTCAATACAAGCCATGTTTCCAACTCGTCCTACTTTTCTATCGTTTGTGAAGTGAATCGTAAATCATGACTTAAATAGCTTGTTCATGGTCTAGTACATGTGTATAAGGCATATTCATAAAGCAGTGTTGGCAGTGGTGGCTTTTGAGGCCACAACTCCATAAAGACATAAACTACATGTATTTGCCATCAATCGGGCCACATCATGAAATCGGCACGATAGCAGACTGATGTTGTGGTTTGTAAGTGCTGAAAACTAGAATACACGATTTGCCAATAGAGATAGCAGAGGATGGTTTCGATCCATCGACCTCTGGGTTATGGGCCCAGCACGCTTCCGCTGCGCCACTGTGCTCTGAGTTGTTATGTGAGATGGAAATTGGACCTACAATCTCTATAGATTAGGTATGTATGCAGTGCAAATAGTTAGCCAAATGTACAGTCAAGTAAAACCTCAGCGTAGACATCCATTACGAGCAAATTGATGTTACAGTGAATTCATCTCCAGAGATTAGTGACTTTCTTTCTTGCCCCCACCCCCCCTATTGGCCAAAATGTCTGGGAAGTCAGACTAGTTCCTTTCTGACTAGCTCTTGGGCATCTGCAGAAGACACAGACATGTGAAACCAAGGTTTGCACATTTGTGGCAGTGGTGGGATTTGAACCCACGCCTCCAGAGAGACTGGAGCCTTAATCCAGCGCCTTAGACCACTCGGCCACACTACCTGCTAGTACTGTGTTTAGCTGATGCCTACTCTTTGCTCTTAACTCAAAGCAGGCAAAGCAGACAAGGCCACAAGTGAAGAAGATGTCAGGAAAAGTGATTGGTGGTCCCAGAGTTAAACTCTGAAGGCATCAGAAGGAATGGTAGGTCGTCTACAGCCTTGGCAGAGGATGGATTATGTCCACAGGCACAGAATATTTCTCCAGTGGCAACTCGGCAGTGGAGTGAGCTAGTGTTGAAGTTTCGGTACTGGAATTTGGCACCTAAAACCTCAACTGGCAGCGGTGGGATTCGAACCCACGCCTCCAGGGGAGACTGCGACCTGAACGCAGCGCCTTAGACCGCTCGGCCACGCTACCACAATCTGTGATAAAGTACTTAATAGTTAATAGCTTGTTGATGACTTTCAATACAAGCCATGTTTCCAACTCGTCCTACTTTTCTATCGTTTGTGAAGTGAATCGTAAATCATGACTTAAATAGCTTGTTCATGGTCTAGTACATGTGTATAAGGCATATTCATAAAGCAGTGTTGGCAGTGGTGGCTTTTGAGGCCACAACTCCATAAAGACATAAACTACATGTATTTGCCATCAATCGGGCCACATCATGAAATCGGCACGATAGCAGACTGATGTTGTGGTTTGTAAGTGCTGAAAACTAGAATACACGATTTGCCAATAGAGATAGCAGAGGATGGTTTAGATCCATCGACCTCTGGGTTATGGGCCCAGCACGCTTCCGCTGCGCCACTCTGCTCTGAGTTGTTATGTGAGATGGAAATTGGACCTACAATCTCTATAGATTAGGTATGTATGCAGTGCAAATAGTTAACCAAATGTACAGTCAAGTAAAACCTCAGCGTAGACATCCATTACGAGCAAATTGATGTTACAGTGAATTCATCTCCAGAGATTAGTGACTTTCTTTCTTGCCCCCACCCCCCCTATTGGCTAGCTCTTGGGCATCTGCAGAAGACACAGACATGTGAAACCAAGGTTTGCACATTTGTGGCAGTGGTGGGATTTGAACCCACGCCTCCAGAGAGACTGGAGCCTTAATCCAGCGCCTTAGACCACTCGGCCACACTACCTGCTAGTGCTGTGTTTAGCTGATGCCTACTCTTTGCTCTTAACTCAAAGCAGGCAAAGCAGACAAGGCCACAAGTGAAGAAGATGTCAGGAAAAGTGATTGGTGGTCCCAGAGTTAAACTCTGAAGGCATCAGAAGGAATGGTAGGTCGTCTACAGCCTTGGCAGAGGATGGATTATGTCCACAGGCACAGAATATTTCTCCAGTGGCAACTCGGCAGTGGAGTGAGCTAGTGTTGAAGTTTCGGTACTGGAATTTGGCACCTAAAACCTCAACTGGCAGCGGTGGGATTCGAACCCACGCCTCCAGGGGAGACTGCGACCTGAACGCAGCGCCTTAGACCGCTCGGCCACGCTACCACAATCTGTGATAAAGTACTTAATAGTTAATAGCTTGTTGATGACTTTCAATACAAGCCATGTTTCCAACTCGTCCTACTTTTCTATCGTTTGTGAAGTGAATCGTAAATCATGACTTAAATAGCTTGTTCATGGTCTAGTACATGTGTATAAGGCATATTCATAAAGCAGTGTTGGCAGTGGTGGCTTTTGAGGCCACAACTCCATAAAGACATAAACTACATGTATTTGCCATCAATCGGGCCACATCATGAAATCGGCACGATAGCAGACTGATGTTGTGGTTTGTAAGTGCTGAAAACTAGAATACACGATTTGCCAATAGAGATAGCAGAGGATGGTTTCGATCCATCGACCTCTGGGTTATGGGCCCAGCACGCTTCCGCTGCGCCACTCTGCTCTGAGTTGTTATGTGAGATGGAAATTGGACCTACAATCTCTATAGATTAGGTATGTATGCAGTGCAAATAGTTAGCCAAATGTACAGTCAAGTAAAACCTCAGCGTAGACATCCATTACGAGCAAATTGATGTTACAGTGAATTCATCTCCAGAGATTAGTGACTTTCTTTCTTGCCCCCACCCCCCCTATTGGCCAAAATGTCTGGGAAGTCAGACTAGTTCCTTTCTGACTAGCTCTTGGGCATCTGCAGAAGACACAGACATGTGAAACCAAGGTTTGCACATTTGTGGCAGTGGTGGGATTTGAACCCACGCCTCCAGAGAGACCGGAGCCTTAATCCAGCGCCTTAGACCACTCGGCCACACTACCTGCTAGTACTGTGTTTAGCTGATGCCTACTCTTTGCTCTTAACTCAAAGCAGGCAAAGCAGACAAGGCCACAAGTGAAGAAGATGTCAGGAAAAGTGATTGGTGGTCCCAGAGTTAAACTCTGAAGGCATCAGAAGGAATGGTAGGTCGTCTACAGCCTTGGCAGAGGATGGATTATGTCCACAGGCACAGAATATTTCTCCAGTGGCAACTCGGCAGTGGAGTGAGCTAGTGTTGAAGTTTCGGTACTGGAATTTGGCACCTAAAACCTCAACTGGCAGCGGTGGGATTCGAACCCACGCCTCCAGGGGAGACTGCGACCTGAACGCAGCGCCTTAGACCGCTCGGCCACGCTACCACAATCTGTGATAAAGTACTTAATAGTTAATAGCTTGTTGATGACTTTCAATACAAGCCATGTTTCCAACTCGTCCTACTTTTCTATCGTTTGTGAAGTGAATCGTAAATCATGACTTAAATAGCTTGTTCATGGTCTAGTACATGTGTATAAGGCATATTCATAAAGCAGTGGTGGCTTTTGAGGCCACAACTCCATAAAGACATAAACTACATGTATTTGCCATCAATCGGGCCACATCATGAAATCGGCACGATAGCAGACTGATGTTGTGGTTTGTAAGTGCTGAAAACTAGAATACACGATTTGCCAATAGAGATAGCAGAGGATGGTTTAGATCCATCGACCTCTGGGTTATGGGCCCAGCACGCTTCCGCTGCGCCACTCTGCTCTGAGTTGTTATGTGAGATGGAAATTGGACCTACAATCTCTATAGATTAGGTATGTATGCAGTGCAAATAGTTAACCAAATGTACAGTCAAGTAAAACCTCAGCGTAGACATCCATTACGAGCAAATTGATGTTACAGTGAATTAATCTCCAGAGATTAGTGACTTTCTTTCTTGCCCCCACCCCCCCTATTGGCTAGCTCTTGGGCATCTGCAGAAGACACAGACATGTGAAACCAAGGTTTGCACATTTGTGGCAGTGGTGGGATTTGAACCCACGCCTCCAGAGAGACTGGAGCCTTAATCCAGCGCCTTAGACCACTCGGCCACACTACCTGCTAGTACTGTGTTTAGCTGATGCCTACTCTTTGCTCTTAACTCAAAGCAGGCAAAGCAGACAAGGCCACAAGTGAAGAAGATGTCAGGAAAAGTGATTGGTGGTCCCAGAGTTAAACTCTGAAGGCATCAGAAGGAATGGTAGGTCGTCTACAGCCTTGGCAGAGGATGGATTATGTCCACAGGCACAGAATATTTCTCCAGTGGCAACTCGGCAGTGGAGTGAGCTAGTGTTGAAGTTTCGGTACTGGAATTTGGCACCTAAAACCTCAACTGGCAGCGGTGGGATTCGAACCCACGCCTCCAGGGGAGACTGCGACCTGAACGCAGCGCCTTAGACCGCTCGGCCACGCTACCACAATCTGTGATAAAGTACTTAATAGTTAATAGCTTGTTGATGACTTTCAATACAAGCCATGTTTCCAACTCGTCCTACTTTTCTATCGTTTGTGAAGTGAATCGTAAATCATGACTTAAATAGCTTGTTCATGGTCTAGTACATGTGTATAAGGCATATTCATAAAGCAGTGTTGGCAGTGGTGGCTTTTGAGGCCACAACTCCATAAAGACATAAACTACATGTATTTGCCATCAATCGGGCCACATCATGAAATCGGCACGATAGCAGACTGATGTTGTGGTTTGTAAGTGCTGAAAACTAGAATACACGATTTGCCAATAGAGATAGCAGAGGATGGTTTCGATCCATCGACCTCTGGGTTATGGGCCCAGCACGCTTCCGCTGCGCCACTCTGCTCTGAGTTGTTATGTGAGATGGAAATTGGACCTACAATCTCTATAGATTAGGTATGTATGCAGTGCAAATAGTTAGCCAAATGTACAGTCAAGTAAAACCTCAGCGTAGACATCCATTACGAGCAAATTGATGTTACAGTGAATTCATCTCCAGAGATTAGTGACTTTCTTTCTTGCCCCCACCCCCCCTATTGGCCAAAATGTCTGGGAAGTCAGACTAGTTCCTTTCTGACTAGCTCTTGGGCATCTGCAGAAGACACAGACATGTGAAACCAAGGTTTGCACATTTGTGGCAGTGGTGGGATTTGAACCCACGCCTCCAGAGAGACTGGAGCCTTAATCCAGCGCCTTAGACCACTCGGCCACACTACCTGCTAGTACTGTGTTTAGCTGATGCCTACTCTTTGCTCTTAACTCAAAGCAGGCAAAGCAGACAAGGCCACAAGTGAAGAAGATGTCAGGAAAAGTGATTGGTGGTCCCAGAGTTAAACTCTGAAGGCATCAGAAGGAATGGTAGGTCGTCTACAGCCTTGGCAGAGGATGGATTATGTCCACAGGCACAGAATATTTCTCCAGTGGCAACTCGGCAGTGGAGTGAGCTAGTGTTGAAGTTTCGGTACTGGAATTTGGCACCTAAAACCTCAACTGGCAGCGGTGGGATTCGAACCCACGCCTCCAGGGGAGACTGCGACCTGAACGCAGCGCCTTAGACCGCTCGGCCACGCTACCACAATCTGTGATAAAGTACTTAATAGTTAATAGCTTGTTGATGACTTTCAATACAAGCCATGTTTCCAACTCGTCCTACTTTTCTATCGTTTGTGAAGTGAATCGTAAATCATGACTTAAATAGCTTGTTCATGGTCTAGTACATGTGTATAAGGCATATTCATAAAGCAGTGTTGGCAGTGGTGGCTTTTGAGGCCACAACTCCATAAAGACATAAACTACATGTATTTGCCATCAATCGGGCCACATCATGAAATCGGCACGATAGCAGACTGATGTTGTGGTTTGTAAGTGCTGAAAACTAGAATACACGATTTGCCAATAGAGATAGCAGAGGATGGTTTCGATCCATCGACCTCTGGGTTATGGGCCCAGCACGCTTCCGCTGCGCCACTCTGCTCTGAGTTGTTATGTGAGATGGAAATTGGACCTACAATCTCTATAGATTAGGTATGTATGCAGTGCAAATAGTTAGCCAAATGTACAGTCAAGTAAAACCTCAGCGTAGACATCCATTACGAGCAAATTGATGTTACAGTGAATTCATCTCCAGAGATTAGTGACTTTCTTTCTTGCCCCCACCCCCCCTATTGGCCAAAATGTCTGGGAAGTCAGACTAGTTCCTTTCTGACTAGCTCTTGGGCATCTGCAGAAGACACAGACATGTGAAACCAAGGTTTGCACATTTGTGGCAGTGGTGGGATTTGAACCCACGCCTCCAGAGAGACTGGAGCCTTAATCCAGCGCCTTAGACCACTCGGCCACACTACCTGCTAGTACTGTGTTTAGCTGATGCCTACTCTTTGCTCTTAACTCAAAGCAGGCAAAGCAGACAAGGCCACAAGTGAAGAAGATGTCAGGAAAAGTGATTGGTGGTCCCAGAGTTAAACTCTGAAGGCATCAGAAGGAATGGTAGGTCGTCTACAGCCTTGGCAGAGGATGGATTATGTCCACAGGCACAGAATATTTCTCCAGTGGCAACTCGGCAGTGGAGTGAGCTAGTGTTGAAGTTTCGGTACTGGAATTTGGCACCTAAAACCTCAACTGGCAGCGGTGGGATTCGAACCCACGCCTCCAGGGGAGACTGCGACCTGAACGCAGCGCCTTAGACCGCTCGGCCACGCTACCACAATCTGTGATAAAGTACTTAATAGTTAATAGCTTGTTGATGACTTCCAATACAAGCCATGTTTCCAACTCGTCCTACTTTTCTATCGTTTGTGAAGTGAATCGTAAATCATGACTTAAATAGCTTGTTCATGGTCTAGTACATGTGTATAAGGCATATTCATAAAGCAGTGTTGGCAGTGGTGGCTTTTGAGGCCACAACTCCATAAAGACATAAACTACATGTATTTGCCATCAATCGGGCCACATCATGAAATCGGCACGATAGCAGACTGATGTTGTGGTTTGTAAGTGCTGAAAACTAGAATACACGATTTGCCAATAGAGATAGCAGAGGATGGTTTCGATCCATCGACCTCTGGGTTATGGGCCCAGCACGCTTCCGCTGCGCCACTCTGCTCTGAGTTATGTGAGATGGAAATTGGACCTACAATCTCTATAGATTAGGTATGTATGCAGTGCAAATAGTTAGCCAAATGTACAGTCAAGTAAAACCTCAGCGTAGACATCCATTACGAGCAAATTGATGTTACAGTGAATTCATCTCCAGAGATTAGTGACTTTCTTTCTTGCCCCCACCCCCCCTATTGGCCAAAATGTCTGGGAAGTCAGACTAGTTCCTTTCTGACTAGCTCTTGGGCATCTGCAGAAGACACAGACATGTGAAACCAAGGTTTGCACATTTGTGGCAGTGGTGGGATTTGAACCCACGCCTCCAGAGAGACTGGAGCCTTAATCCAGCGCCTTAGACCACTCGGCCACACTACCTGCTAGTACTGTGTTTAGCTGATGCCTACTCTTTGCTCTTAACTCAAAGCAGGCAAAGCAGACAAGGCCACAAGTGAAGAAGATGTCAGGAAAAGTGATTGGTGGTCCCAGAGTTAAACTCTGAAGGCATCAGAAGGAATGGTAGGTCGTCTACAGCCTTGGCAGAGGATGGATTATGTCCACAGGCACAGAATATTTCTCCAGTGGCAACTCGGCAGTGGAGTGAGCTAGTGTTGAAGTTTCGGTACTGGAATTTGGCACCTAAAACCTCAACTGGCAGCGGTGGGATTCGAAACCACGCCTCCAGGGGAGACTGCGACCTGAACGCAGCGCCTTAGACCGCTCGGCCACGCTACCACAATCTGTGATAAAGTACTTAATAGTTAATAGCTTGTTGATGACTTTCAATACAAGCCATGTTTCCAACTCGTCCTACTTTTCTATCGTTTGTGAAGTGAATCGTAAATCATGACTTAAATAGCTTGTTCATGGTCTAGTACATGTGTATAAGGCATATTCATAAAGCAGTGTTGGCAGTGGTGGCTTTTGAGGCCACAACTCCATAAAGACATAAACTACATGTATTTGCCATCAATCGGGCCACATCATGAAATCGGCACGATAGCAGACTGATGTTGTGGTTTGTAAGTGCTGAAAACTAGAATACACGATTTGCCAATAGAGATAGCAGAGGATGGTTTAGATCCATCGACCTCTGGGTTATGGGCCCAGCACGCTTCCGCTGCGCCACTCTGCTCTGAGTTGTTATGTGAGATGGAAATTGGACCTACAATCTCTATAGATTAGGTATGTATGCAGTGCAAATAGTTAACCAAATGTACAGTCAAGTAAAACCTCAGCGTAGACATCCATTACGAGCAAATTGATGTTACAGTGAATTCATCTCCAGAGATTAGTGACTTTCTTTCTTGCCCCCACCCCCCCTATTGGCTAGCTCTTGGGCATCTGCAGAAGACACAGACATGTGAAACCAAGGTTTGCACATTTGTGGCAGTGGTGGGATTTGAACCCACGCCTCCAGAGAGACTGGAGCCTTAATCCAGCGCCTTAGACCACTCGGCCACACTACCTGCTAGTACTGTGTTTAGCTGATGCCTACTCTTTGCTCTTAACTCAAAGCAGGCAAAGCAGACAAGGCCACAAGTGAAGAAGATGTCAGGAAAAGTGATTGGTGGTCCCAGAGTTAAACTCTGAAGGCATCAGAAGGAATGGTAGGTCGTCTACAGCCTTGGCAGAGGATGGATTATGTCCACAGGCACAGAATATTTCTCCAGTGGCAACTCGGCAGTGGAGTGAGCTAGTGTTGAAGTTTCGGTACTGGAATTTGGCACCTAAAACCTCAACTGGCAGCGGTGGGATTCGAACCCACGCCTCCAGGGGAGACTGCGACCTGAACGCAGCGCCTTAGACCGCTCGGCCACGCTACCACAATCTGTGATAAAGTACTTAATAGTTAATAGCTTGTTGATGACTTTCAATACAAGCCATGTTTCCAACTCGTCCTACTTTTCTATCGTTTGTGAAGTGAATCGTAAATCATGACTTAAATAGCTTGTTCATGGTCTAGTACATGTGTATAAGGCATATTCATAAAGCAGTGTTGGCAGTGGTGGCTTTTGAGGCCACAACTCCATAAAGACATAAACTACATGTATTTGCCATCAATCGGGCCACATCATGAAATCGGCACGATAGCAGACTGATGTTGTGGTTTGTAAGTGCTGAAAACTAGAATACACGATTTGCCAATAGAGATAGCAGAGGATGGTTTCGATCCATCGACCTCTGGGTTATGGGCCCAGCACGCTTCCGCTGCGCCACTCTGCTCTGAGTTGTTATGTGAGATGGAAATTGGACCTACAATCTCTATAGATTAGGTATGTATGCAGTGCAAATAGTTAGCCAAATGTACAGTCAAGTAAAACCTCAGCGTAGACATCCATTACGAGCAAATTGATGTTACAGTGAATTCATCTCCAGAGATTAGTGACTTTCTTTCTTGCCCCCACCCCCCCTATTGGCCAAAATGTCTGGGAAGTCAGACTAGTTCCTTTCTGACTAGCTCTTGGGCATCTGCAGAAGACACAGACATGTGAAACCAAGGTTTGCACATTTGTGGCAGTGGTGGGATTTGAACCCACGCCTCCAGAGAGACTGGAGCCTTAATCCAGCGCCTTAGACCACTCGGCCACACTACCTGCTAGTACTGTGTTTAGCTGATGCCTACTCTTTGCTCTTAACTCAAAGCAGGCAAAGCAGACAAGGCCACAAGTGAAGAAGATGTCAGGAAAAGTGATTGGTGGTCCCAGAGTTAAACTCTGAAGGCATCAGAAGGAATGGTAGGTCGTCTACAGCCTTGGCAGAGGATGGATTATGTCCACAGGCACAGAATATTTCTCCAGTGGCAACTCGGCAGTGGAGTGAGCTAGTGTTGAAGTTTCGGTACTGGAATTTGGCACCTAAAACCTCAACTGGCAGCGGTGGGATTCGAACCCACGCCTCCAGGGGAGACTGCGACCTGAACGCAGCGCCTTAGACCGCTCGGCCACGCTACCACAATCTGTGATAAAGTACTTAATAGTTAATAGCTTGTTGATGACTTTCAATACAAGCCATGTTTCCAACTCGTCCTACTTTTCTATCGTTTGTGAAGTGAATCGTAAATCATGACTTAAATAGCTTGTTCATGGTCTAGTACATGTGTATAAGGCATATTCATAAAGCAGTGTTGGCAGTGGTGGCTTTTGAGGCCACAACTCCATAAAGACATAAACTACATGTATTTGCCATCAATCGGGCCACATCATGAAATCGGCACGATAGCAGACTGATGTTGTGGTTTGTAAGTGCTGAAAACTAGAATACACGATTTGCCAATAGAGATAGCAGAGGATGGTTTCGATCCATCGACCTCTGGGTTATGGGCCCAGCACGCTTCCGCTGCGCCACTCTGCTCTGAGTTGTTATGTGAGATGGAAATTGGACCTACAATCTCTATAGATTAGGTATGTATGCAGTGCAAATAGTTAGCCAAATGTACAGTCAAGTAAAACCTCAGCGTAGACATCCATTACGAGCAAATTGATGTTACAGTGAATTCATCTCCAGAGATTAGTGACTTTCTTTCTTGCCCCCACCCCCCCTATTGGCCAAAATGTCTGGGAAGTCAGACTAGTTCCTTTCTGACTAGCTCTTGGGCATCTGCAGAAGACACAGACATGTGAAACCAAGGTTTGCACATTTGTGGCAGTGGTGGGATTTGAACCCACGCCTCCAGAGAGACTGGAGCCTTAATCCAGCGCCTTAGACCACTCGGCCACACTACCTGCTAGTACTGTGTTTAGCTGATGCCTACTCTTTGCTCTTAACTCAAAGCAGGCAAAGCAGACAAGGCCACAAGTGAAGAAGATGTCAGGAAAAGTGATTGGTGGTCCCAGAGTTAAACTCTGAAGGCATCAGAAGGAATGGTAGGTCGTCTACAGCCTTGGCAGAGGATGGATTATGTCCACAGGCACAGAATATTTCTCCAGTGGCAACTCGGCAGTGGAGTGAGCTAGTGTTGAAGTTTCGGTACTGGAATTTGGCACCTAAAACCTCAACTGGCAGCGGTGGGATTCGAACCCACGCCTCCAGGGGAGACTGCGACCTGAACGCAGCGCCTTAGACCGCTCGGCCACGCTACCACAATCTGTGATAAAGTACTTAATAGTTAATAGCTTGTTGATGACTTCCAATACAAGCCATGTTTCCAACTCGTCCTACTTTTCTATCGTTTGTGAAGTGAATCGTAAATCATGACTTAAATAGCTTGTTCATGGTCTAGTACATGTGTATAAGGCATATTCATAAAGCAGTGTTGGCAGTGGTGGCTTTTGAGGCCACAACTCCATAAAGACATAAACTACATGTATTTGCCATCAATCGGGCCACATCATGAAATCGGCACGATAGCAGACTGATGTTGTGGTTTGTAAGTGCTGAAAACTAGAATACACGATTTGCCAATAGAGATAGCAGAGGATGGTTTCGATCCATCGACCTCTGGGTTATGGGCCCAGCACGCTTCCGCTGCGCCACTCTGCTCTGAGTTGTTATGTGAGATGGAAATTGGACCTACAATCTCTATAGATTAGGTATGTATGCAGTGCAAATAGTTAGCCAAATGTACAGTCAAGTAAAACCTCAGCGTAGACATCCATTACGAGCAAATTGATGTTACAGTGAATTCATCTCCAGAGATTAGTGACTTTCTTTCTTGCCCCCACCCCCCCTATTGGCCAAAATGTCTGGGAAGTCAGACTAGTTCCTTTCTGACTAGCTCTTGGGCATCTGCAGAAGACACAGACATGTGAAACCAAGGTTTGCACATTTGTGGCAGTGGTGGGATTTGAACCCACGCCTCCAGAGAGACTGGAGCCTTAATCCAGCGCCTTAGACCACTCGGCCACACTACCTGCTAGTACTGTGTTTAGCTGATGCCTACTCTTTGCTCTTAACTCAAAGCAGGCAAAGCAGACAAGGCCACAAGTGAAGAAGATGTCAGGAAAAGTGATTGGTGGTCCCAGAGTTAAACTCTGAAGGCATCAGAAGGAATGGTAGGTCGTCTACAGCCTTGGCAGAGGATGGATTATGTCCACAGGCACAGAATATTTCTCCAGTGGCAACTCGGCAGTGGAGTGAGCTAGTGTTGAAGTTTCGGTACTGGAATTTGGCACCTAAAACCTCAACTGGCAGCGGTGGGATTCGAACCCACGCCTCCAGGGGAGACTGCGACCTGAACGCAGCGCCTTAGACCGCTCGGCCACGCTACCACAATCTGTGATAAAGTACTTAATAGTTAATAGCTTGTTGATGACTTTCAATACAAGCCATGTTTCCAACTCGTCCTACTTTTCTATCGTTTGTGAAGTGAATCGTAAATCATGACTTAAATAGCTTGTTCATGGTCTAGTACATGTGTATAAGGCATATTCATAAAGCAGTGTTGGCAGTGGTGGCTTTTGAGGCCACAACTCCATAAAGACATAAACTACATGTATTTGCCATCAATCGGGCCACATCATGAAATCGGCACGATAGCAGACTGATGTTGTGGTTTGTAAGTGCTGAAAACTAGAATACACGATTTGCCAATAGAGATAGCAGAGGATGGTTTAGATCCATCGACCTCTGGGTTATGGGCCCAGCACGCTTCCGCTGCGCCACTCTGCTCTGAGTTGTTATGTGAGATGGAAATTGGACCTACAATCTCTATAGATTAGGTATGTATGCAGTGCAAATAGTTAACCAAATGTACAGTCAAGTAAAACCTCAGCGTAGACATCCATTACGAGCAAATTGATGTTACAGTGAATTCATCTCCAGAGATTAGTGACTTTCTTTCTTGCCCCCACCCCCCCTATTGGCCAAAATGTCTGGGAAGTCAGACTAGTTCCTTTCTGACTAGCTCTTGGGCATCTGCAGTTGACACAGACATGTGAAACCAAGGTTTGCACATTTGTGGCAGTGGTGGGATTTGAACCCACGCCTCCAGAGAGACTGGAGCCTTAATCCAGCGCCTTAGACCACTCGGCCACACTACCTGCTAGTACTGTGTTTAGCTGATGCCTACTCTTTGCTCTTAACTCAAAGCAGGCAAAGCAGACAAGGCCACAAGTGAAGAAGATGTCAGGAAAAGTGATTGGTGGTCCCAGAGTTAAACTCTGAAGGCATCAGAAGGAATGGTAGGTCGTCTACAGCCTTGGCAGAGGATGGATTATGTCCACAGGCACAGAATATTTCTCCAGTGGCAACTCGGCAGTGGAGTGAGCTAGTGTTGAAGTTTCGGTACTGGAATTTGGCACCTAAAACCTCAACTGGCAGCGGTGGGATTCAAACCCACGCCTCCAGGGGAGACTGCGACCTGAACGCAGCGCCTTAGACCGCTCGGCCACGCTACCACAATCTGTGATAAAGTACTTAATAGTTAATAGCTTGTTGATGACTTTCAATACAAGCCATGTTTCCAACTCGTCCTACTTTTCTATCGTTTGTGAAGTGAATCGTAAATCATGACTTAAATAGCTTGTTCATGGTCTAGTACATGTGTATAAGGCATATTCATAAAGCAGTGTTGGCAGTGGTGGCTTTTGAGGCCACAACTCCATAAAGACATAGGCCCTCATTTATCAACCGTGCGTACGCCAAAATATGGGTGTACGCCGAAATTACCGCAATTTTCAGCATTTACGATTTGCGCCAACGTTTGATTTTGAACTTGAGCCAAGACAAAAACCACGTCTGGTCGGGAGCTGTCGTACGCTTTGTCCTCGGCTGTTTTTCTGTCGTACACAAGCGGAGCAGCATTGTCTGAACTGCTGACAGGCATCTAAACATAGACAAATGTAGAAATAATAAGGATAAGAACTATTAAAAAAAAGTTGAATGGAATTCCTGTCTCCGTGTATCATTTCCACGTTTGAATCAGTATAGAATAGATTAATCAAGGATTACAATAATAATAATAATAATAATTATTATTATAATAATAATAATAATAATAATAATAATAAGAATCATTATTATTATTATTATCAGCAACATTGTCTGACCAGCTGAAAGGCATATATCTGCATGAACATAAACGAAGGTAGTAGGCCCAAATAAACAAGAGTTGAAATTCCTGTTTCCGTCTCATTTCCAATACGTTTGAAAGTATATAGATTAATCAAGTATCCTTCAGGATAATAATAATACTAATACTAATAATACTAATACTAATACTAATACTAATACTAATACTAATACTAATACTAATAATAATAATAATAATAATAATACTAATAATAATAATTATTATAGGCCTAAAGCCATGCACCCCGCATCAGCCAGGTGACAATAATCAAGTGATTTTAATTTGACCAATTACAAACATAAATGTAGATTCACGCACCTATTTAAATGAGCCTTGCCAGTCATCTGATCTCAACAATCATGGCATACCTGGCTCTGTTAGAGGACGTGAATGCAGCAGCAGCAGCAGAAGAAATTGAAAATGAGGATGAGCCCCGTGAACGGGCCCAACGGGTCTTCAGAGACCGGGCTGACCTCCTGGCAGAGGATGACGGATGGCTGATGAGCCGATTCCGTCTCCCAAGACATGTGCTGATCGATTTGTGCAACAGGCTTGATCCCCTGTTGAGGAGGAGCACCAGGCGCTCACGCGCCATACCTGTCCATATACAGGTGCTGTCCACGTTGGGGTGTCTGGCCACCGGGACTTTCCAACGTGAGATCGGGGATAGGTCTGGCATCTCACAGCCCTCCATCAGCCGAATGATGCCCTCAGTGTTGGAGGCTATTAAGTCCCTCACTGAGGAGTACATTCGGTTCCCATTCGTTGACGACCAGCAAACCGTGATTAAGAGAGACTTTTATGAGATTGCTGGTCTTCCGAATGTGGTTGGCGCGATTGATTGTACTCATGTGCGTATTAAACCACCATCGGATAATGATTATGCATACATCAATCGCAAAAACTACCATTCGATTAATGTGCAAGTGATCTGTGATGCCAACCTATCCCTCCTCAACGTGGTAGCCCGGTGGCCAGGGGGTTCGCATGACTCCTTTATTTTTAGAAATGGGAATATAGGAGTCCAACTAGAGGCTGGTGCACTGGGCGGCAGGAGCTACCTCGTGGGTGAGTATAGGCTGTGTTAAATATCGAATACATGTACTTTAATGTATAACATTTACTACATTTTCGGTGGGACTTGTGTTCTAGGTGACAAAGGCTATGCAATGGCTGACTATTTAGTCACGCCATTGCAGGATCCTGCGACTGCCCAGGAGCGCAGTTTCAATGCCGCTCACATAAAAACCCGTGGTACAGTGGAGCGCTGCATTGGCCTGCTAAAGGGTGAGATGCTTGGTCACATGTGTATACTAGTAGCCTAGCTCTTTATTTTCTGACATTTATTATTTGTATATTTACGTTTCATGCATTCGTTTGTATCAAAGGCAGGTGGATTTGCTTGAGCAGCAACGGGGGCACGCTGTTGTATAAGCCAGTGAAGGCATGCAATATCATCTTGGCCTGTGCGGTGTTGCACAACATCGCCCTGGTCAACGGCGTGCCCCTGGACGAAGACGTTGTCCAGCCAGATGAGCCGATGCCCATAGACCCCCCACCGGAAAACCCCTACCCGGGGGCTAGACAGAGGAGAGAGGACCTCATAAGGCGGTTCTAAAAAAGTAAGTAAAGTATACAGTTTGGAATTGGCACAGATACGTTACACATGTTAAAATGCACTTCACTTTTTCTCACTTCATTCAAAGAGGGTTTAAAAACATTGGCATATAACAGCAAAGGCAACGAATTGAAATATGGGCACCTATAAGCTCGATGTAAAATCAAGGCATATAGCAAAAAAGACCCTTGTTTAATAAATACTCTTTGCACAATGTTTACTCCCAATTTTTTTATTTATTTAGTTGGCTGCCGACTCTATCCACACTCTCCGTGAGGTTTATAATAGATCTATTGATTTCCCTCAGGGCCTGAACAATATCACGCTGCCCGGCCAGGACCGCGTCGTTCAACACCAGGGCTGTTGCCTGAGCCTGGCGTGGGGGACCTGCAGGAGCAGAGGAAGGGCGCGCGCTCTCACCGCGAGCTCCCGCACTGCTGGCTGGCTCTGGAGCGTTTGGAGATGGACGCACTCTGCCACCGTGCGCCCCCCCTCCCGCACTGCTGGCTGGCTCTGGAGCGTTGGGAGATGGACGCACTCTGCCACCGTGCGCCCCCCCTCCCGCACTGCTGGCTGGCTCTGGAGCGTTGGGAGATGGACGCACTCTGCCACCGTGCGCCCCCCCTCCCGCACTGCTGGCTGGCTCTGGAGCGTTGGGAGATGGACGCACTCTGCCACCGTGCGCCCCCCCTCCCGCACTGCTGGCTGGCTCTGGAGCGTTGGGCGCATGAGGGGATGGACGCGCACCGCCACTGTGCGCACCGCTGCTGTGAGCTGGTGGCTCACCACCACTGCAGCTAGGTTGCTCTGAAATGGGATAGGCGTAATAAATAAATAAAAACTTCAACCCGTATTTGAATGTGTGAATGTTGTACTCATTTCCTATAGGGTCCAATGATAGGTTTTGATTACTGGTATATGATATAGGCTAGTTTACTTACCATCATCAAACACGGCAGTGTCGCCGCCGGGCACCTCCAGTCCCTCAATGGACTCGGGTCCTATAATGGATACAATACGTTGCTCCACCTCTGTGAGGGTGAGGTCTGGATCAACCTGGTCAGAGGATCACAATGGAAATAAAATGAGCTCCCGATTTTTAAGCAATTACATTTAATCAACCCGTTAATTTTGTCTCAAGTAAACAATCAACAATGTCATATAACATATAGCTTTATACCTGACCACCACCAGTCAGCAGCTGAGCCTGGCGGATCTGGGACGCTTTTTTTTTTGTCCACATTTTGATGTCCGACCACTTCTTCTTGACCTAATGAACGGTATAAATTAGCCCTTTTCCAAATAGGCTATCACATATGTATATTTATTATTCAAATTATTATAGATTTGTATATCCAAGTATATTCAAGCATGTCAAACAAACCTCTGCTCTTGTCCGTAACACCTGGGAGACGCTGTTCACTCTGTCGGTGATGCGAGTCCACACTTTTGTTTTTTTATCATTGCCAATACCACTATTGGCGCCGGCAAATAGAATTGTTTTGTTGAGATCCACCTCGTTCGTGAGTACATCGATTTCGGCCTCGGAATAATTCCGTTTCTTTGCCGTCTTCCGTTCGGCCATTGCTGCAAAACCGAGGGCGCGGCTAGATTTTATAGGGCGTGCCAGATTGATTTCAGTCGTCACATTTATCACTGCTAGGAATGAAATTAGGAAGAAACAGCTGTCTGCGATCACTTTGTAAATGCCGACCCGACGTGGGTGTACTACGAATCCTACACTCGAATTTGGGGCAGATTTTACACTCGATTGATAAATGAGGGCCATAAACTACATGTATTTGCCATCAATCGGGCCACATCATGAAATCGGCACGATAGCAGACTGATGTTGTGGTTTGTAAGTGCTGAAAACTAGAATACACGATTTGCCAATAGAGATAGCAGAGGATGGTTTCGATCCATCGACCTCTGGGTTATGGGCCCAGCACGCTTCCGCTGCGCCACTCTGCTCTGAGTTGTTATGTGAGATGGAAATTGGACCTACAATCTCTATAGATTAGGTATGTATGCAGTGCAAATAGTTAGCCAAATGTACAGTCAAGTAAAACCTCAGCGTAGACATCCATTACGAGCAAATTGATGTTACAGTGAATTCATCTCCAGAGATTAGTGACTTTCTTTCTTGCCCCCACCCCCCCTATTGGCCAAAATGTCTGGGAAGTCAGACTAGTTCCTTTCTGACTAGCTCTTGGGCATCTGCAGAAGACACAGACATGTGAAACCAAGGTTTGCACATTTGTGGCAGTGGTGGGATTTGAACCCACGCCTCCAGAGAGACTGGAGCCTTAATCCAGCGCCTTAGACCACTCGGCCACACTACCTGCTAGTACTGTGTTTAGCTGATGCCTACTCTTTGCTCTTAACTCAAAGCAGGCAAAGCAGACAAGGCCACAAGTGAAGAAGATGTCAGAAAAAGTGATTGGTGGTCCCAGAGTTAAACTTTGAAGGCATCAGAAGGAATGGTAGGTCGTCTACAGCCTTGGCAGAGGATGGATTATGTCCACAGGCACAGAATATTTCTCCAGTGGCAACTCGGCAGTGGAGTGAGCTAGTGTTGAAGTTTCGGTACTGGAATTTGGCACCTAAAACCTCAACTGGCAGCGGTGGGATTCGAACCCACGCCTCCAGGGGAGACTGCGACCTGAACGCAGCGCCTTAGACCGCTCGGCCACGCTACCACAATCTGTGATAAAGTACTTAATAGTTAATAGCTTGTTGATGACTTTCAATACAAGCCATGTTTCCAACTCGTCCTACTTTTCTATCGTTTGTGAAGTGAATCGTAAATCATGACTTAAATAGCTTGTTCATGGTCTAGTACATGTGTATAAGGCATATTCATAAAGCAGTGTTGGCAGTGGTGGCTTTTGAGGCCACAACTCCATAAAGACATAAACTACATGTATTTGCCATCAATCGGGCCACATCATGAAATCGGCACGATAGCAGACTGATGTTGTGGTTTGTAAGTGCTGAAAACTAGAATACACGATTTGCCAATAGAGATAGCAGAGGATGGTTTCGATCCATCGACCTCTGGGTTATGGGCCCAGCACGCTTCCGCTGCGCCACTCTGCTCTGAGTTGTTATGTGAGATGGAAATTGGACCTACAATCTCTATAGATTAGGTATGTATGCAGTGCAAATAGTTAGCCAAATGTACAGTCAAGTAAAACCTCAGCGTAGACATCCATTACGAGCAAATTGATGTTACAGTGAATTCATCTCCAGAGATTAGTGACTTTCTTTCTTGCCCCCACCCCCCCTATTGGCCAAAATGTCTGGGAAGTCAGACTAGTTCCTTTCTGACTAGCTCTTGGGCATCTGCAGAAGACACAGACATGTGAAACCAAGGTTTGCACATTTGTGGCAGTGGTGGGATTTGAACCCACGCCTCCAGAGAGACTGGAGCCTTAATCCAGCGCCTTAGACCACTCGGCCACACTACCTGCTAGTACTGTGTTTAGCTGATGCCTACTCTTTGCTCTTAACTCAAAGCAGGCAAAGCAGACAAGGCCACAAGTGAAGAAGATGTCAGGAAAAGTGATTGGTGGTCCCAGAGTTAAACTCTGAAGGCATCAGAAGGAATGGTAGGTCGTCTACAGCCTTGGCAGAGGATGGATTATGTCCACAGGCACAGAATATTTCTCCAGTGGCAACTCGGCAGTGGAGTGAGCTAGTGTTGAAGTTTCGGTACTGGAATTTGGCACCTAAAACCTCAACTGGCAGCGGTGGGATTCGAACCCACGCCTCCAGGGGAGACTGCGACCTGAACGCAGCGCCTTAGACCGCTCGGCCACGCTACCACAATCTGTGATAAAGTACTTAATAGTTAATAGCTTGTTGATGACTTTCAATACAAGCCATGTTTCCAACTCCTCCTACTTTTCTATCGTTTGTGAAGTGAATCGTAAATCATGACTTAAATAGCTTGTTCATGGTCTAGTACATGTGTATAAGGCATATTCATAAAGCAGTGTTGGCAGTGGTGGCTTTTGAGGCCACAACTCCATAAAGACATAAACTACATGTATTTGCCATCAATCGGGCCACATCATGAAATCGGCACGATAGCAGACTGATGTTGTGGTTTGTAAGTGCTGAAAACTAGAATACAAGATTTGCCAATAGAGATAGCAGAGGATGGTTTCGATCCATCGACCTCTGGGTTATGGGCCCAGCACGCTTCCGCTGCGCCACTCTGCTCTGAGTTGTTATGTGAGATGGAAATTGGACCTACAATCTCTATAGATTAGGTATGAATGCAGTGCAAATAGTTAGCCAAATGTACAGTCAAGTAAAACCTCAGCGTAGACATCCATTACGAGCAAATTGATGTTACAGTGAATTCATCTCCAGAGATTAGTGACTTTCTTTCTTGCCCCCACCCCCCCTATTGGCCAAAATGTCTGGGAAGTCAGACTAGTTCCTTTCTGACTAGCTCTTGGGCATCTGCAGAAGACACAGACATGTGAAACCAAGGTTTGCACATTTGTGGCAGTGGTGGGATTTGAACCCACGCCTCCAGAGAGACTGGAGCCTTAATCCAGCGCCTTAGACCACTCGGCCACACTACCTGCTAGTACTGTGTTTAGCTGATGCCTACTCTTTGCTCTTAACTCAAAGCAGGCAAAGCAGACAAGGCCACAAGTGAAGAAGATGTCAGGAAAAGTGATTGGTGGTCCCAGAGTTAAACTCTGAAGGCATCAGAAGGAATGGTAGGTCGTCTACAGCCTTGGCAGAGGATGGATTATGTCCACAGGCACAGAATATTTCTCCAGTGGCAACTCGGCAGTGGAGTGAGCTAGTGTTGAAGTTTCGGTACTGGAATTTGGCACCTAAAACCTCAACTGGCAGCGGTGGGATTCGAACCCACGCCTCCAGGGGAGACTGCGACCTGAACGCAGCGCCTTAGACCGCTCGGCCACGCTACCACAATCTGTGATAAAGTACTTAATAGTTAATAGCTTGTTGATGACTTTCAATACAAGCCATGTTTCCAACTCGTCCTACTTTTCTATCGTTTGTGAAGTGAATCGTAAATCATGACTTAAATAGCTTGTTCATGGTCTAGTACATGTGTATAAGGCATATTCATAAAGCAGTGTTGGCGGTGGTGGCTTTTGAGGCCACAACTCCATAAAGACATAAACTACATGTATTTGCCATCAATCGGGCCACATCATGAAATCGGCACGATAGCAGACTGATGTTGTGGTTTGTAAGTGCTGAAAACTAGAATACACGATTTGCCAATTGAGATAGCAGAGGATGGTTTCGATCCATCGACCTCTGGGTTATGGGCCCAGCACGCTTCCGCTGCGCCACTCTGCTCTGAGTTGTTATGTGAGATGGAAATTGGACCTACAATCTCTATAGATTAGGTATGTATGCAGTGCAAATAGTTAGCCAAATGTACAGTCAAGTAAAACCTCAGCGTAGACATCCATTACGAGCAAATTGATGTTACAGTGAATTCATCTCCAGAGATTAGTGACTTTCTTTCTTGCCCCCACCCCCCCTATTGGCCAAAATGTCTGGGAAGTCAGACTAGTTCCTTTCTGACTAGCTCTTGGGCATCTGCAGAAGACACAGACATGTGAAACGAAGGTTTGCACATTTGTGGCAGTGGTGGGATTTGAACCCACGCCTCCAGAGAGACTGGAGCCTTAATCCAGCGCCTTAGACCACTCGGCCACACTACCTGCTAGTACTGTGTTTAGCTGATGCCTACTCTTTGCTCTTAACTCAAAGCAGGCAAAGCAGACAAGGCCACAAGTGAAGAAGATGTCAGGAAAAGTGATTGGTGGTCCCAGAGTTAAACTCTGAAGGCATCAGAAGGAATGGTTGGTCGTCTACAGCCTTGGCAGAGGATGGATTATGTCCACAGGCACAGAATATTTCTCCAGTGGCAACTCGGCAGTGGAGTGAGCTAGTGTTGAAGTTTCGGTACTGGAATTTGGCACCTAAAACCTCAACTGGCAGCGGTGGGATTCGAACCCACGCCTCCAGGGGAGACTGCGACCTGAACGCAGCGCCTTAGACCGCTCGGCCACGCTACCACAATCTGTGATAAAGTACTTAATAGTTAATAGCTTGTTGATGACTTTCAATACAAGCCATGTTTCCAACTCGTCCTACTTTTCTATCGTTTGTGAAGTGAATCGTAAATCATGACTTAAATAGCTTGTTCATGGTCTAGTACATGTGTATAAGGCATATTCATAAAGCAGTGTTGGCAGTGGTGGCTTTTGAGGCCACAACTCCATAAAGACATAAACTACATGTATTTGCCATCAATCGGGCCACATCATGAAATCGGCACGATAGCAGACTGATGTTGTGGTTTGTAAGTGCTGAAAACTAGAATACACGATTTGCCAAATGAGATAGCAGAGGATGGTTTCGATCCATCGACCTCTGGGTTATGGGCCCAGCACGCTTCCGCTGCGCCACTCTGCTCTGAGTTGTTATGTGAGATGGAAATTGGACCTACAATCTCTATAGATTAGGTATGAATGCAGTGCAAATAGTTAGCCAAATGTACAGTCAAGTAAAACCTCAGCGTAGACATCCATTACGAGCAAATTGATGTTACAGTGAATTCATCTCCAGAGATTAGTGACTTTCTTTCTTGCCCCCACCCCCCCTATTGGCCAAAATGTCTGGGAAGTCAGACTAGTTCCTTTCTGACTAGCTCTTGGGCATCTGCAGAAGACACAGACATGTGAAACCAAGGTTTGCACATTTGTGGCAGTGGTGGGATTTGAACCCACGCCTCCAGAGAGACTGGAGCCTTAATCCAGCGCCTTAGACCACTCGGCCACACTACCTGCTAGTACTGTGTTTAGCTGATGCCTACTCTTTGCTCTTAACTCAAAGCAGGCAAAGCAGACAAGGCCACAAGTGAAGAAGATGTCAGGAAAAGTGATTGGTGGTCCCAGAGTTAAACTCTGAAGGCATCAGAAGGAATGGTAGGTCGTCTACAGCCTTGGCAGAGGATGGATTATGTCCACAGGCACAGAATATTTCTCCAGTGGCAACTCGGCAGTGGAGTGAGCTAGTGTTGAAGTTTCGGTCCTGGAATTTGGCACCTAAAACCTCAACTGGCAGCGGTGGGATTCGAACCCACGCCTCCAGGGGAGACTGCGACCTGAACGCAGCGCCTTAGACCGCTCGGCCACGCTACCACAATCTGTGATAAAGTACTTAATAGTTAATAGCTTGTTGATGACTTTCAATACAAGCCATGTTTCCAACTCGTCCTACTTTTCTATCGTTTGTGAAGTGAATCGTAAATCATGACTTAAATAGCTTGTTCATGGTCTAGTACATGTGTATAAGGCATATTCATAAAGCAGTGTTGGCGGTGGTGGCTTTTGAGGCCACAACTCCATAAAGACATAAACTACATGTATTTGCCATCAATCGGGCCACATCATGAAATCGGCACGATAGCAGACTGATGTTGTGGTTTGTAAGTGCTGAAAACTAGAATACACGATTTGCCAATTGAGATAGCAGAGGATGGTTTCGATCCATCGACCTCTGGGTTATGGGCCCAGCACGCTTCCGCTGCGCCACTCTGCTCTGAGTTGTTATGTGAGATGGAAATTGGACCTACAATCTCTATAGATTAGGTATGTATGCAGTGCAAATAGTTAGCCAAATGTACAGTCAAGTAAAACCTCAGCGTAGACATCCATTACGAGCAAATTTATGTTACAGTGAATTCATCTCCAGAGATTAGTGACTTTCTTTCTTGCCCCCACCCCCCCTATTGGCCAAAATGTCTGGGAAGTCAGACTAGTTCCTTTCTGACTAGCTCTTGGGCATCTGCAGAAGACACAGACATGTGAAACGAAGGTTTGCACATTTGTGGCAGTGGTGGGATTTGAACCCACGCCTCCAGAGAGACTGGAGCCTTAATCCAGCGCCTTAGACCACTCGGCCACACTACCTGCTAGTACTGTGTTTAGCTGATGCCTACTCTTTGCTCTTAACTCAAAGCAGGCAAAGCAGACAAGGCCACAAGTGAAGAAGATGTCAGGAAAAGTGATTGGTGGTCCCAGAGTTAAACTCTGAAGGCATCAGAAGGAATGGTTGGTCGTCTACAGCCTTGGCAGAGGATGGATTATGTCCACAGGCACAGAATATTTCTCCAGTGGCAACTCGGCAGTGGAGTGAGCTAGTGTTGAAGTTTCGGTACTGGAATTTGGCACCTAAAACCTCAACTGGCAGCGGTGGGATTCGAACCCACGCCTCCAGGGGAGACTGCGACCTGAACGCAGCGCCTTAGACCGCTCGGCCACGCTACCACAATCTGTGATAAAGTACTTAATAGTTAATAGCTTGTTGATGACTTTCAATACAAGCCATGTTTCCAACTCGTCCTACTTTTCTATCGTTTGTGAAGTGAATCGTAAATCATGACTTAAATAGCTTGTTCATGGTCTAGTACATGTGTATAAGGCATATTCATAAAGCAGTGTTGGCAGTGGTGGCTTTTGAGGCCACAACTCCATAAAGACATAAACTACATGTATTTGCCATCAATCGGGCCACATCATGAAATCGGCACGATAGCAGACTGATGTTGTGGTTTGTAAGTGCTGAAAACTAGAATACACGATTTGCCAAATGAGATAGCAGAGGATGGTTTCGATCCATCGACCTCTGGGTTATGGGCCCAGCACGCTTCCGCTGCGCCACTCTGCTCTGAGTTGTTATGTGAGATGGAAATTGGACCTACAATCTCTATAGATTAGGTATGTATGCAGTGCAAATAGTTAGCCAAATGTACAGTCAAGTAAAACCTCAGCGTAGACATCCATTACGAACAAATTGATGTTACAGTGAATTCATCTCCAGAGATTAGTGACTTTCTTTCTTGCCCCCACCCCCCCTATTGGCCAAAATGTCTGGGAAGTCAGACTAGTTCCTTTCTGACTAGCTCTTGGGCATCTGCAGAAGACACAGACATGTGAAACCAAGGTTTGCACATTTGTGGCAGTGGTGGGATTTGAACCCACGCCTCCAGAGAGACTGGAGCCTTAATCCAGCGCCTTAGACCACTCGGCCACACTACCTGCTAGTACTGTGTTTAGCTGATGCCTACTCTTTGCTCTTAACTCAAAGCAGGCAAAGCAGACAAGGCCACAAGTGAAGAAGATGTCAGGAAAAGTGATTGGTGGTCCCAGAGTTAAACTCTGAAGGCATCAGAAGGAATGGTAGGTCGTCTACAGCCTTGGCAGAGGATGGATTATGTCCACAGGCACAGAATATTTCTCCAGTGGCAACTCGGCAGTGGAGTGAGCTAGTGTTGAAGTTTCGGTACTGGAATTTGGCACCTAAAACCTCAACTGGCAGCGGTGGGATTCGAACCCACGCCTCCAGGGGAGACTGCGACCTGAACGCAGCGCCTTAGACCGCTCGGCCACGCTACCACAATCTGTGATAAAGTACTTAATAGTTAATAGCTTGTTGATGACTTTCAATACAAGCCATGTTTCCAACTCGTCCTACTTTTCTATCGTTTGTGAAGTGAATCGTAAATCATGACTTAAATAGCTTGTTCATGGTCTAGTACATGTGTATAAGGCATATTCATAAAGCAGTGTTGGCAGTGGTGGCTTTTGAGGCCACAACTCCATAAAGACATAAACTACATGTATTTGCCATCAATCGGGCCACATCATGAAATCGGCACGATAGCAGACTGATGTTGTGGTTTGTAAGTGCTGAAAACTAGAATACACGATTTGCCAATAGAGATAGCAGAGGATGGTTTCGATCCATCGACCTCTGGGTTATGGGCCCAGCACGCTTCCGCTGCGCCACTCTGCTCTGAGTTGTTATGTGAGATGGAAATTGGACCTACAATCTCTATAGATTAGGTATGTATGCAGTGCAAATAGTTAGCCAAATGTACAGTCAAGTAAAACCTCAGCGTAGACATCCATTACGAGCAAATTGATGTTACAGTGAATTCATCTCCAGAGATTAGTGACTTTCTTTCTTGCCCCCACCCCCCCTATTGGCCAAAATGTCTGGGAAGTCAGACTAGTTCCTTTCTGACTAGCTCTTGGGCATCTGCAGAAGACACAGACATGTGAAACCAAGGTTTGCACATTTGTGGCAGTGGTGGGATTTGAACCCACGCCTCCAGAGAGACTGGAGCCTTAATCCAGCGCCTTAGACCACTCGGCCACACTACCTGCTAGTACTGTGTTTAGCTGATGCCTACTCTTTGCTCTTAACTCAAAGCAGGCAAAGCAGACAAGGCCACAAGTGAAGAAGATGTCAGGAAAAGTGATTGGTGGTCCCAGAGTTAAACTCTGAAGGCATCAGAAGGAATGGTAGGTCGTCTACAGCCTTGGCAGAGGATGGATTATGTCCACAGGCACAGAATATTTCTCCAGTGGCAACTCGGCAGTGGAGTGAGCTAGTGTTGAAGTTTCGGTACTGGAATTTGGCACCTAAAACCTCAACTGGCAGCGGTGGGATTCGAACCCACGCCTCCAGGGGAGACTGCGACCTGAACGCAGCGCCTTAGACCGCTCGGCCACGCTACCACAATCTGTGATAAAGTACTTAATAGTTAATAGCTTGTTGATGACTTTCAATACAAGCCATGTTTCCAACTCGTCCTACTTTTCTATCGTTTGTGAAGTGAATCGTAAATCATGACTTAAATAGCTTGTTCATGGTCTAGTACATGTGTATAAGGCATATTCATAAAGCAGTGTTGGCGGTGGTGGCTTTTGAGGCCACAACTCCATAAAGACATAAACTACATGTATTTGCCATCAATCGGGCCACATCATGAAATCGGCACGATAGCAGACTGATGTTGTGGTTTGTAAGTGCTGAAAACTAGAATACACGATTTGCCAATTGAGATAGCAGAGGATGGTTTCGATCCATCGACCTCTGGGTTATGGGCCCAGCACGCTTCCGCTGCGCCACTCTGCTCTGAGTTGTTATGTGAGATGGAAATTGGACCTACAATCTCTATAGATTAGGTATGAATGCAGTGCAAATAGTTAGCCAAATGTACAGTCAAGTAAAACCTCAGCGTAGACATCCATTACGAGCAAATTGATGTTACAGTGAATTCATCTCCAGAGATTAGTGACTTTCTTTCTTGCCCCCACCCCCCCTATTGGCCAAAATGTCTGGGAAGTCAGACTAGTTCCTTTCTGACTAGCTCTTGGGCATCTGCAGAAGACACAGACATGTGAAACCAAGGTTTGCACATTTGTGGCAGTGGTGGGATTTGAACCCACGCCTCCAGAGAGACTGGAGCCTTAATCCAGCGCCTTAGACCACTCGGCCACACTACCTGCTAGTACTGTGTTTAGCTGATGCCTACTCTTTGCTCTTAACTCAAAGCAGGCAAAGCAGACAAGGCCACAAGTGAAGAAGATGTCAGGAAAAGTGATTGGTGGTCCCAGAGTTAAACTCTGAAGGCATCAGAAGGAATGGTAGGTCGTCTACAGCCTTGGCAGAGGATGGATTATGTCCACAGGCACAGAATATTTCTCCAGTGGCAACTCGGCAGTGGAGTGAGCTAGTGTTGAAGTTTCGGTACTGGAATTTGGCACCTAAAACCTCAACTGGCAGCGGTGGGATTCGAACCCACGCCTCCAGGGGAGACTGCGACCTGAACGCAGCGCCTTAGACCGCTCGGCCACGCTACCACAATCTGTGATAAAGTACTTAATAGTTAATAGCTTGTTGATGACTTTCAATACAAGCCATGTTTCCAACTCGTCCTACTTTTCTATCGTTTGTGAAGTGAATCGTAAATCATGACTTAAATAGCTTGTTCATGGTCTAGTACATGTGTATAAGGCATATTCATAAAGCAGTGTTGGCGGTGGTGGCTTTTGAGGCCACAACTCCATAAAGACATAAACTACATGTATTTGCCATCAATCGGGCCACATCATGAAATCGGCACGATAGCAGACTGATGTTGTGGTTTGTAAGTGCTGAAAACTAGAATACACGATTTGCCAATTGAGATAGCAGAGGATGGTTTCGATCCATCGACCTCTGGGTTATGGGCCCAGCACGCTTCCGCTGCGCCACTCTGCTCTGAGTTGTTATGTGAGATGGAAATTGGACCTACAATCTCTATAGATTAGGTATGTATGCAGTGCAAATAGTTAGCCAAATGTACAGTCAAGTAAAACCTCAGCGTAGACATCCATTACGAGCAAATTGATGTTACAGTGAATTCATCTCCAGAGATTAGTGACTTTCTTTCTTGCCCCCACCCCCCCTATTGGCCAAAATGTCTGGGAAGTCAGACTAGTTCCTTTCTGACTAGCTCTTGGGCATCTGCAGAAGACACAGACATGTGAAACGAAGGTTTGCACATTTGTGGCAGTGGTGGGATTTGAACCCACGCCTCCAGAGAGACTGGAGCCTTAATCCAGCGCCTTAGACCACTCGGCCACACTACCTGCTAGTACTGTGTTTAGCTGATGCCTACTCTTTGCTCTTAACTCAAAGCAGGCAAAGCAGACAAGGCCACAAGTGAAGAAGATGTCAGGAAAAGTGATTGGTGGTCCCAGAGTTAAACTCTGAAGGCATCAGAAGGAATGGTTGGTCGTCTACAGCCTTGGCAGAGGATGGATTATGTCCACAGGCACAGAATATTTCTCCAGTGGCAACTCGGCAGTGGAGTGAGCTAGTGTTGAAGTTTCGGTACTGGAATTTGGCACCTAAAACCTCAACTGGCAGCGGTGGGATTCGAACCCACGCCTCCAGGGGAGACTGCGACCTGAACGCTGCGCCTTAGACCGCTCGGCCACGCTACCACAATCTGTGATAAAGTACTTAATAGTTAATAGCTTGTTGATGACTTTCAATACAAGCCATGTTTCCAACTCGTCCTACTTTTCTATCGTTTGTGAAGTGAATCGTAAATCATGACTTAAATAGCTTGTTCATGGTCTAGTACATGTGTATAAGGCATATTCATAAAGCAGTGTTGGCAGTGGTGGCTTTTGAGGCCACAACTCCATAAAGACATAAACTACATGTATTTGCCATCAATCGGGCCACATCATGAAATCGGCACGATAGCAGACTGATGTTGTGGTTTGTAAGTGCTGAAAACTAGAATACACGATTTGCCAAATGAGATAGCAGAGGATGGTTTCGATCCATCGACCTCTGGGTTATGGGCCCAGCACGCTTCCGCTGCGCCACTCTGCTCTGAGTTGTTATGTGAGATGGAAATTGGACCTACAATCTCTATAGATTAGGTATGAATGCAGTGCAAATAGTTAGCCAAATGTACAGTCAAGTAAAACCTCAGCGTAGACATCCATTACGAGCAAATTGATGTTACAGTGAATTCATCTCCAGAGATTAGTGACTTTCTTTCTTGCCCCCACCCCCCCTATTGGCCAAAATGTCTGGGAAGTCAGACTAGTTCCTTTCTGACTAGCTCTTGGGCATCTGCAGAAGACACAGACATGTGAAACCAAGGTTTGCACATTTGTGGCAGTGGTGGGATTTGAACCCACGCCTCCAGAGAGACTGGAGCCTTAATCCAGCGCCTTAGACCACTCGGCCACACTACCTGCTAGTACTGTGTTTAGCTGATGCCTACTCTTTGCTCTTAACTCAAAGCAGGCAAAGCAGACAAGGCCACAAGTGAAGAAGATGTCAGGAAAAGTGATTGGTGGTCCCAGAGTTAAACTCTGAAGGCATCAGAAGGAATGGTAGGTCGTCTACAGCCTTGGCAGAGGATGGATTATGTCCACAGGCACAGAATATTTCTCCAGTGGCAACTCGGCAGTGGAGTGAGCTAGTGTTGAAGTTTCGGTACTGGAATTTGGCACCTAAAACCTCAACTGGCAGCGGTGGGATTCGAACCCACGCCTCCAGGGGAGACTGCGACCTGAACGCAGCGCCTTAGACCGCTCGGCCACGCTACCACAATCTGTGATAAAGTACTTAATAGTTAATAGCTTGTTGATGACTTTCAATACAAGCCATGTTTCCAACTCGTCCTACTTTTCTATCGTTTGTGAAGTGAATCGTAAATCATGACTTAAATAGCTTGTTCATGGTCTAGTACATGTGTATAAGGCATATTCATAAAGCAGTGTTGGCGGTGGTGGCTTTTGAGGCCACAACTCCATAAAGACATAAACTACATGTATTTGCCATCAATCGGGCCACATCATGAAATCGGCACGATAGCAGACTGATGTTGTGGTTTGTAAGTGCTGAAAACTAGAATACACGATTTGCCAATTGAGATAGCAGAGGATGGTTTCGATCCATCGACCTCTGGGTTATGGGCCCAGCACGCTTCCGCTGCGCCACTCTGCTCTGAGTTGTTATGTGAGATGGAAATTGGACCTACAATCTCTATAGATTAGGTATGTATGCAGTGCAAATAGTTAGCCAAATGTACAGTCAAGTAAAACCTCAGCGTAGACATCCATTACGAGCAAATTGATGTTACAGTGAATTCATCTCCAGAGATTAGTGACTTTCTTTCTTGCCCCCACCCCCCCTATTGGCCAAAATGTCTGGGAAGTCAGACTAGTTCCTTTCTGACTAGCTCTTGGGCATCTGCAGAAGACACAGACATGTGAAACCAAGGTTTGCACATTTGTGGCAGTGGTGGGATTTGAACCCACGCCTCCAGAGAGACTGGAGCCTTAATCCAGCGCCTTAGACCACTCGGCCACACTACCTGCTAGTACTGTGTTTAGCTGATGCCTACTCTTTGCTCTTAACTCAAAGCAGGCAAAGCAGACAAGGCCACAAGTGAAGAAGATGTCAGGAAAAGTGATTGGTGGTCCCAGAGTTAAACTCTGAAGGCATCAGAAGGAATGGTAGGTCGTCTACAGCCTTGGCAGAGGATGGATTATGTCCACAGGCACAGAATATTTCTCCAGTGGCAACTCGGCAGTGGAGTGAGCTAGTGTTGAAGTTTCGGTACTGGAATTTGGCACCTAAAACCTCAACTGGCAGCGGTGGGATTCGAACCCACGCCTCCAGGGGAGACTGCGACCTGAACGCAGCGCCTTAGACCGCTCGGCCACGCTACCACAATCTGTGATAAAGTACTTAATAGTTAATAGCTTGTTGATGACTTTCAATACAAGCCATGTTTCCAACTCGTCCTACTTTTCTATCGTTTGTGAAGTGAATCGTAAATCATGACTTAAATAGCTTGTTCATGGTCTAGTACATGTGTATAAGGCATATTCATAAAGCAGTGTTGGCGGTGGTGGCTTTTGAGGCCACAACTCCATAAAGACATAAACTACATGTATTTGCCATCAATCGGGCCACATCATGAAATCGGCACGATAGCAGACTGATGTTGTGGTTTGTAAGTGCTGAAAACTAGAATACACGATTTGCCAATTGAGATAGCAGAGGATGGTTTCGATCCATCGACCTCTGGGTTATGGGCCCAGCACGCTTCCGCTGCGCCACTCTGCTCTGAGTTGTTATGTGAGATGGAAATTGGACCTACAATCTCTATAGATTAGGTATGTATGCAGTGCAAATAGTTAGCCAAATGTACAGTCAAGTAAAACCTCAGCGTAGACATCCATTACGAGCAAATTTATGTTACAGTGAATTCATCTCCAGAGATTAGTGACTTTCTTTCTTGCCCCCACCCCCCCTATTGGCCAAAATGTCTGGGAAGTCAGACTAGTTCCTTTCTGACTAGCTCTTGGGCATCTGCAGAAGACACAGACATGTGAAACGAAGGTTTGCACATTTGTGGCAGTGGTGGGATTTGAACCCACGCCTCCAGAGAGACTGGAGCCTTAATCCAGCGCCTTAGACCACTCGGCCACACTACCTGCTAGTACTGTGTTTAGCTGATGCCTACTCTTTGCTCTTAACTCAAAGCAGGCAAAGCAGACAAGGCCACAAGTGAAGAAGATGTCAGGAAAAGTGATTGGTGGTCCCAGAGTTAAACTCTGAAGGCATCAGAAGGAATGGTTGGTCGTCTACAGCCTTGGCAGAGGATGGATTATGTCCACAGGCACAGAATATTTCTCCAGTGGCAACTCGGCAGTGGAGTGAGCTAGTGTTGAAGTTTCGGTACTGGAATTTGGCACCTAAAACCTCAACTGGCAGCGGTGGGATTCGAACCCACGCCTCCAGGGGAGACTGCGACCTGAACGCAGCGCCTTAGACCGCTCGGCCACGCTACCACAATCTGTGATAAAGTACTTAATAGTTAATAGCTTGTTGATGACTTTCAATACAAGCCATGTTTCCAACTCGTCCTACTTTTCTATCGTTTGTGAAGTGAATCGTAAATCATGACTTAAATAGCTTGTTCATGGTCTAGTACATGTGTATAAGGCATATTCATAAAGCAGTGTTGGCAGTGGTGGCTTTTGAGGCCACAACTCCATAAAGACATAAACTACATGTATTTGCCATCAATCGGGCCACATCATGAAATCGGCACGATAGCAGACTGATGTTGTGGTTTGTAAGTGCTGAAAACTAGAATACACGATTTGCCAAATGAGATAGCAGAGGATGGTTTCGATCCATCGACCTCTGGGTTATGGGCCCAGCACGCTTCCGCTGCGCCACTCTGCTCTGAGTTGTTATGTGAGATGGAAATTGGACCTACAATCTCTATAGATTAGGTATGTATGCAGTGCAAATAGTTAGCCAAATGTACAGTCAAGTAAAACCTCAGCGTAGACATCCATTACGAGCAAATTGATGTTACAGTGAATTCATCTCCAGAGATTAGTGACTTTCTTTCTTGCCCCCACCCCCCCTATTGGCCAAAATGTCTGGGAAGTCAGACTAGTTCCTTTCTGACTAGCTCTTGGGCATCTGCAGAAGACACAGACATGTGAAACCAAGGTTTGCACATTTGTGGCAGTGGTGGGATTTGAACCCACGCCTCCAGAGAGACTGGAGCCTTAATCCAGCGCCTTAGACCACTCGGCCACACTACCTGCTAGTACTGTGTTTAGCTGATGCCTACTCTTTGCTCTTAACTCAAAGCAGGCAAAGCAGACAAGGCCACAAGTGAAGAAGATGTCAGGAAAAGTGATTGGTGGTCCCAGAGTTAAACTCTGAAGGCATCAGAAGGAATGGTAGGTCGTCTACAGCCTTGGCAGAGGATGGATTATGTCCACAGGCACAGAATATTTCTCCAGTGGCAACTCGGCAGTGGAGTGAGCTAGTGTTGAAGTTTCGGTACTGGAATTTGGCACCTAAAACCTCAACTGGCAGCGGTGGGATTCGAACCCACGCCTCCAGGGGAGACTGCGACCTGAACGCAGCGCCTTAGACCGCTCGGCCACGCTACCACAATCTGTGATAAAGTACTTAATAGTTAATAGCTTGTTGATGACTTTCAATACAAGCCATGTTTCCAACTCGTCCTACTTTTCTATCGTTTGTGAAGTGAATCGTAAATCATGACTTAAATAGCTTGTTCATGGTCTAGTACATGTGTATAAGGCATATTCATAAAGCAGTGTTGGCAGTGGTGGCTTTTGAGGCCACAACTCCATAAAGACATAAACTACATGTATTTGCCATCAATCGGGCCACATCATGAAATCGGCACGATAGCAGACTGATGTTGTGGTTTGTAAGTGCTGAAAACTAGAATACACGATTTGCCAATAGAGATAGCAGAGGATGGTTTCGATCCATCGACCTCTGGGTTATGGGCCCAGCACGCTTCCGCTGCGCCACTCTGCTCTGAGTTGTTATGTGAGATGGAAATTGGACCTACAATCTCTATAGATTAGGTATGTATGCAGTGCAAATAGTTAGCCAAATGTACAGTCAAGTAAAACCTCAGCGTAGACATCCATTACGAGCAAATTGATGTTACAGTGAATTCATCTCCAGAGATTAGTGACTTTCTTTCTTGCCCCCACCCCCCCTATTGGCCAAAATGTCTGGGAAGTCAGACTAGTTCCTTTCTGACTAGCTCTTGGGCATCTGCAGAAGACACAGACATGTGAAACCAAGGTTTGCACATTTGTGGCAGTGGTGGGATTTGAACCCACGCCTCCAGAGAGACTGGAGCCTTAATCCAGCGCCTTAGACCACTCGGCCACACTACCTGCTAGTACTGTGTTTAGCTGATGCCTACTCTTTGCTCTTAACTCAAAGCAGGCAAAGCAGACAAGGCCACAAGTGAAGAAGATGTCAGGAAAAGTGATTGGTGGTCCCAGAGTTAAACTCTGAAGGCATCAGAAGGAATGGTAGGTCGTCTACAGCCTTGGCAGAGGATGGATTATGTCCACAGGCACAGAATATTTCTCCAGTGGCAACTCGGCAGTGGAGTGAGCTAGTGTTGAAGTTTCGGTACTGGAATTTGGCACCTAAAACCTCAACTGGCAGCGGTGGGATTCGAACCCACGCCTCCAGGGGAGACTGCGACCTGAACGCAGCGCCTTAGACCGCTCGGCCACGCTACCACAATCTGTGATAAAGTACTTAATAGTTAATAGCTTGTTGATGACTTTCAATACAAGCCATGTTTCCAACTCGTCCTACTTTTCTATCGTTTGTGAAGTGAATCGTAAATCATGACTTAAATAGCTTGTTCATGGTCTAGTACATGTGTATAAGGCATATTCATAAAGCAGTGTTGGCGGTGGTGGCTTTTGAGGCCACAACTCCATAAAGACATAAACTACATGTATTTGCCATCAATCGGGCCACATCATGAAATCGGCACGATAGCAGATTGATGTTGTGGTTTGTAAGTGCTGAAAACTAGAATACACGATTTGCCAATTGAGATAGCAGAGGATGGTTTCGATCCATCGACCTCTGGGTTATGGGCCCAGCACGCTTCCGCTGCGCCACTCTGCTCTGAGTTGTTATGTGAGATGGAAATTGGACCTACAATCTCTATAGATTAGGTATGTATGCAGTGCAAATAGTTAGCCAAATGTACAGTCAAGTAAAACCTCAGCGTAGACATCCATTACGAGCAAATTTATGTTACAGTGAATTCATCTCCAGAGATTAGTGACTTTCTTTCTTGCCCCCACCCCCCCTATTGGCCAAAATGTCTGGGAAGTCAGACTAGTTCCTTTCTGACTAGCTCTTGGGCATCTGCAGAAGACACAGACATGTGAAACGAAGGTTTGCACATTTGTGGCAGTGGTGGGATTTGAACCCACGCCTCCAGAGAGACTGGAGCCTTAATCCAGCGCCTTAGACCACTCGGCCACACTACCTGCTAGTACTGTGTTTAGCTGATGCCTACTCTTTGCTCTTAACTCAAAGCAGGCAAAGCAGACAAGGCCACAAGTGAAGAAGATGTCAGGAAAAGTGATTGGTGGTCCCAGAGTTAAACTCTGAAGGCATCAGAAGGAATGGTTGGTCGTCTACAGCCTTGGCAGAGGATGGATTATGTCCACAGGCACAGAATATTTCTCCAGTGGCAACTCGGCAGTGGAGTGAGCTAGTGTTGAAGTTTCGGTACTGGAATTTGGCACCTAAAACCTCAACTGGCAGCGGTGGGATTCGAACCCACGCCTCCAGGGGAGACTGCGACCTGAACGCAGCGCCTTAGACCGCTCGGCCACGCTACCACAATCTGTGGTAAAGTACTTAATAGTTAATAGCTTGTTGATGACTTTCAATACAAGCCATGTTTCCAACTCGTCCTACTTTTCTATCGTTTGTGAAGTGAATCGTAAATCATGACTTAAATAGCTTGTTCATGGTCTAGTACATGTGTATAAGGCATATTCATAAAGCAGTGTTGGCAGTGGTGGCTTTTGAGGCCACAACTCCATAAAGACATAAACTACATGTATTTGCCATCAATCGGGCCACATCATGAAATCGGCACGATAGCAGACTGATGTTGTGGTTTGTAAGTGCTGAAAACTAGAATACACGATTTGCCAAATGAGATAGCAGAGGATGGTTTCGATCCATCGACCTCTGGGTTATGGGCCCAGCACGCTTCCGCTGCGCCACTCTGCTCTGAGTTGTTATGTGAGATGGAAATTGGACCTACAATCTCTATAGATTAGGTATGTATGCAGTGCAAATAGTTAGCCAAATGTACAGTCAAGTAAAACCTCAGCGTAGACATCCATTACGAGCAAATTGATGTTACAGTGAATTCATCTCCAGAGATTAGTGACTTTCTTTCTTGCCCCCACCCCCCCTATTGGCCAAAATGTCTGGGAAGTCAGACTAGTTCCTTTCTGACTAGCTCTTGGGCATCTGCAGAAGACACAGACATGTGAAACCAAGGTTTGCACATTTGTGGCAGTGGTGGGATTTGAACCCACGCCTCCAGAGAGACTGGAGCCTTAATCCAGCGCCTTAGACCACTCGGCCACACTACCTGCTAGTACTGTGTTTAGCTGATGCCTACTCTTTGCTCTTAACTCAAAGCAGGCAAAGCAGACAAGGCCACAAGTGAAGAAGATGTCAGGAAAAGTGATTGGTGGTCCCAGAGTTAAACTCTGAAGGCATCAGAAGGAATGGTAGGTCGTCTACAGCCTTGGCAGAGGATGGATTATGTCCACAGGCACAGAATATTTCTCCAGTGGCAACTCGGCAGTGGAGTGAGCTAGTGTTGAAGTTTCGGTACTGGAATTTGGCACCTAAAACCTCAACTGGCAGCGGTGGGATTCGAACCCACGCCTCCAGGGGAGACTGCGACCTGAACGCAGCGCCTTAGACCGCTCGGCCACGCTACCACAATCTGTGATCAAGTACTTAATAGTTAATAGCTTGTTGATGACTTTCAATACAAGCCATGTTTCCAACTCGTCCTACTTTTCTATCGTTTGTGAAGTGAATCGTAAATCATGACTTAAATAGCTTGTTCATGGTCTAGTACATGTGTATAAGGCATATTCATAAAGCAGTGTTGGCAGTGGTGGCTTTTGAGGCCACAACTCCATAAAGACATAAACTACATGTATTTGCCATCAATCGGGCCACATCATGAAATCGGCACGATAGCAGACTGATGTTGTGGTTTGTAAGTGCTGAAAACTAGAATACACGATTTGCCAATAGAGATAGCAGAGGATGGTTTCGATCCATCGACCTCTGGGTTATGGGCCGAGCACGCTTCCGCTGCGCCACTCTGCTCTGAGTTGTTATGTGAGATGGAAATTGGACCTACAATCTCTATAGATTAGGTATGTATGCAGTGCAAATAGTTAGCCAAATGTACAGTCAAGTAAAACCTTAGCGTAGACATCCATTACGAGCAAATTGATGTTACAGTGAATTCATCTCCAGAGATTAGTGACTTTCTTTCTTGCCCCCACCCCCCCTATTGGCCAAAATGTCTGGGAAGTCAGACTAGTTCCTTTCTGACTAGCTCTTGGGCATCTGCAGAAGACACAGACATGTGAAACCAAGGTTTGCACATTTGTGGCAGTGGTGGGATTTGAACCCACGCCTCCAGAGAGACTGGAGCCTTAATCCAGCGCCTTAGACCACTCGGCCACACTACCTGCTAGTACTGTGTTTAGCTGATGCCTACTCTTTGCTCTTAACTCAAAGCAGGCAAAGCAGACAAGGCCACAAGTGAAGAAGATGTCAGGAAAAGTGATTGGTGGTCCCAGAGTTAAACTCTGAAGGCATCAGAAGGAATGGTAGGTCGTCTACAGCCTTGGCAGAGGATGGATTATGTCCACAGGCACAGAATATTTCTCCAGTGGCAACTCGGCAGTGGAGTGAGCTAGTGTTGAAGTTTCGGTACTGGAATTTGGCACCTAAAACCTCAACTGGCAGCGGTGGGATTCGAACCCACGCCTCCAGGGGAGACTGCGACCTGAACGCAGCGCCTTAGACCGCTCGGCCACGCTACCACAATCTGTGATAAAGTACTTAATAGTTAATAGCTTGTTGATGACTTTCAATACAAGCCATGTTTCCAACTCGTCCTACTTTTCTATCGTTTGTGAAGTGAATCGTAAATCATGACTTAAATAGCTTGTTCATGGTCTAGTACATGTGTATAAGGCATATTCATAAAGCAGTGTTGGCAGTGGTGGCTTTTGAGGCCACAACTCCATAAAGACATAAACTACATGTATTTGCCATCAATCGGGCCACATCATGAAATCGGCACGATAGCAGACTGATGTTGTGGTTTGTAAGTGCTGAAAACTAGAATACACGATTTGCCAATAGAGATCGCAGAGGATGGTTTAGATCCATCGACCTCTGGGTTATGGGCCCAGCACGCTTCCGCTGCGCCACTCTGCTCTGAGTTGTTATGTGAGATGGAAATTGGACCTACAATCTCTATAGATTAGGTATGTATGCAGTGCAAATAGTTAACCAAATGTACAGTCAAGTAAAACCTCAGCGTAGACATCCATTACGAGCAAATTGATGTTACAGTGAATTCATCTCCAGAGATTAGTGACTTTCTTTCTTGCCCCCACCCCCCCTATTGGCCAAAATGTCTGGGAAGTCAGACTAGTTCCTTTCTGACTAGCTCTTGGGCATCTGCAGAAGACACAGACATGTGAAACCAAGGTTTGCACATTTGTGGCAGTGGTGGGATTTGAACCCACGCCTCCAGAGAGACTGGAGCCTTAATCCAGCGCCTTAGACCACTCGGCCACACTACCTGCTAGTACTGTGTTTAGCTGATGCCTACTCTTTGCTCTTAACTCAAAGCAGGCAAAGCAGACAAGGCCACAAGTGAAGAAGATGTCAGGAAAAGTGATTGGTGGTCCCAGAGTTAAACTCTGAAGGCATCAGAAGGAATGGTAGGTCGTCTACAGCCTTGGCAGAGGATGGATTATGTCCACAGGCACAGAATATTTCTCCAGTGGCAACTCGGCAGTGGAGTGAGCTAGTGTTGAAGTTTCGGTACTGGAATTTGGCACCTAAAACCTCAACTGGCAGCGGTGGGATTCGAACCCACGCCTCCAGGGGAGACTGCGACCTGAACGCAGCGCCTTAGACCGCTCGGCCACGCTACCACAATCTGTGATAAAGTACTTAATAGTTAATAGCTTGTTGATGACTTTCAATACAAGCCATGTTTCCAACTCGTCCTACTTTTCTATCGTTTGTGAAGTGAATCGTAAATCATGACTTAAATAGCTTGTTCATGGTCTAGTACATGTGTATAAGGCATATTCATAAAGCAGTGTTGGCAGTGGTGGCTTTTGAGGCCACAACTCCATAAAGACATAAACTACATGTATTTGCCATCAATCGGGCCACATCATGAAATCGGCACGATAGCAGACTGATGTTGTGGTTTGTAAGTGCTGAAAACTAGAATACACGATTTGCCAATAGAGATAGCAGAGGATGGTTTCGATCCATCGACCTCTGGGTTATGGGCCCAGCACGCTTCCGCTGCGCCACTCTGCTCTGAGTTGTTATGTGAGATGGAAATTGGACCTACAATCTCTATAGATTAGGTATGTATGCAGTGCAAATAGTTAGCCAAATGTACAGTCAAGTAAAACCTCAGCGTAGACATCCATTACGAGCAAATTGATGTTACAGTGAATTCATCTCCAGAGATTAGTGACTTTCTTTCTTGCCCCCACCCCCCCTATTGGCCAAAATGTCTGGGAAGTCAGACTAGTTCCTTTCTGACTAGCTCTTGGGCATCTGCAGAAGACACAGACATGTGAAACCAAGGTTTGCACATTTGTGGCAGTGGTGGGATTTGAACCCACGCCTCCAGAGAGACTGGAGCCTTAATCCAGCGCCTTAGACCACTCGGCCACACTACCTGCTAGTACTGTGTTTAGCTGATGCCTACTCTTTGCTCTTAACTCAAAGCAGGCAAAGCAGACAAGGCCACAAGTGAAGAAGATGTCAGGAAAAGTGATTGGTGGTCCCAGAGTTAAACTCTGAAGGCATCAGAAGGAATGGTAGGTCGTCTACAGCCTTGGCAGAGGATGGATTATGTCCACAGGCACAGAATATTTCTCCAGTGGCAACTCGGCAGTGGAGTGAGCTAGTGTTGAAGTTTCGGTACTGGAATTTGGCACCTAAAACCTCAACTGGCAGCGGTGGGATTCGAACCCACGCCTCCAGGGGAGACTGCGACCTGAACGCAGCGCCTTAGACCGCTCGGCCACGCTACCACAATCTGTGATAAAGTACTTAATAGTTAATAGCTTGTTGATGACTTTCAATACAAGCCATGTTTCCAACTCGTCCTACTTTTCTATCGTTTGTGAAGTGAATCGTAAATCATGACTTAAATAGCTTGTTCATGGTCTAGTACATGTGTATAAGGCATATTCATAAAGCAGTGTTGGCAGTGGTGGCTTTTGAGGCCACAACTCCATAAAGACATAAACTACATGTATTTGCCATCAATCGGGCCACATCATGAAATCGGCACGATAGCAGACTGATGTTGTGGTTTGTAAGTGCTGAAAACTAGAATACACGATTTGCCAATAGAGATAGCAGAGGATGGTTTCGATCCATCGACCTCTGGGTTATGGGCCGAGCACGCTTCCGCTGCGCCACTCTGCTCTGAGTTGTTATGTGAGATGGAAATTGGACCTACAATCTCTATAGATTAGGTATGTATGCAGTGCAAATAGTTAGCCAAATGTACAGTCAAGTAAAACCTCAGCGTAGACATCCATTGCGAGCAAATTGATGTTACAGTGAATTCATCTCCAGAGATTAGTGACTTTCTTTCTTACCCCCACCCCCCCTATTGGCCAAAATGTCTGGGAAGTCAGACTAGTTCCTTTCTGACTAGCTCTTGGGCATCTGCAGAAGACACAGACATGTGAAACCAAGGTTTGCACATTTGTGGCAGTGGTGGGATTTGAACCCACGCCTCCAGAGAGACTGGAGCCTTAATCCAGCGCCTTAGACCACTCGGCCACACTACCTGCTAGTACTGTGTTTAGCTGATGCCTACTCTTTGCTCTTAACTCAAAGCAGGCAAAGCAGACAAGGCCACAAGTGAAGAAGATGTCAGGAAAAGTGATTGGTGGTCCCAGAGTTAAACTCTGAAGGCATCAGAAGGAATGGTAGGTCGTCTACAGCCTTGGCAGAGGATGGATTATGTCCACAGGCACAGAATATTTCTCCAGTGGCAACTCGGCAGTGGAGTGAGCTAGTGTTGAAGTTTCGGTACTGGAATTTGGCACCTAAAACCTCAACTGGCAGCGGTGGGATTCGAACCCACGCCTCCAGGGGAGACTGCGACCTGAACGCAGTGCCTTAGACCGCTCGGCCACGCTACCACAATCTGTGATAAAGTACTTAATAGTTAATAGCTTGTTGATGACTTTCAATACAAGCCATGTTTCCAACTCGTCCTACTTTTCTATCGTTTGTGAAGTGAATCGTAAATCATGACTTAAATAGCTTGTTCATGGTCTAGTACATGTGTATAAGGCATATTCATAAAGCAGTGTTGGCAGTGGTGGCTTTTGAGGCCACAACTCCATAAAGACATAAACTACATGTATTTGCCATCAATCGGGCCACATCATGAAATCGGCACGATAGCAGACTGATGTTGTGGTTTGTAAGTGCTGAAAACTAGAATACACGATTTGCCAATAGAGATAGCAGAGGATGGTTTCGATCCATCGACCTCTGGGTTATGGGCCGAGCACGCTTCCGCTGCGCCACTCTGCTCTGAGTTGTTATGTGAGATGGAAATTGGACCTACAATCTCTATAGATTAGGTATGTATGCAGTGCAAATAGTTAGCCAAATGTACAGTCAAGTAAAACCTTAGCGTAGACATCCATTACGAGCAAATTGATGTTACAGTGAATTCATCTCCAGAGATTAGTGACTTTCTTTCTTGCCCCCACCCCCCCTATTGGCCAAAATGTCTGGGAAGTCAGACTAGTTCCTTTCTGACTAGCTCTTGGGCATCTGCAGAAGACACAGACATGTGAAACCAAGGTTTGCACATTTGTGGCAGTGGTGGGATTTGAACCCACGCCTCCAGAGAGACTGGAGCCTTAATCCAGCGCCTTAGACCACTCGGCCACACTACCTGCTAGTACTGTGTTTAGCTGATGCCTACTCTTTGCTCTTAACTCAAAGCAGGCAAAGCAGACAAGGCCACAAGTGAAGAAGATGTCAGGAAAAGTGATTGGTGGTCCCAGAGTTAAACTCTGAAGGCATCAGAAGGAATGGTAGGTCGTCTACAGCCTTGGCAGAGGATGGATTATGTCCACAGGCACAGAATATTTCTCCAGTGGCAACTCGGCAGTGGAGTGAGCTAGTGTTGAAGTTTCGGTACTGGAATTTGGCACCTAAAACCTCAACTGGCAGCGGTGGGATTCGAACCCACGCCTCCAGGGGAGACTGCGACCTGAACGCAGCGCCTTAGACCGCTCGGCCACGCTACCACAATCTGTGATAAAGTACTTAATAGTTAATAGCTTGTTGATGACTTTCAATACAAGCCATGTTTCCAACTCGTCCTACTTTTCTATCGTTTGTGAAGTGAATCGTAAATCATGACTTAAATAGCTTGTTCATGGTCTAGTACATGTGTATAAGGCATATTCATAAAGCAGTGTTGGCAGTGGTGGCTTTTGAGGCCACAACTCCATAAAGACATAAACTACATGTATTTGCCATCAATCGGGCCACATCATGAAATCGGCACGATAGCAGACTGATGTTGTGGTTTGTAAGTGCTGAAAACTAGAATACACGATTTGCCAATAGAGATAGCAGAGGATGGTTTCGATCCATCGACCTCTGGGTTATGGGCCGAGCACGCTTCCGCTGCGCCACTCTGCTCTGAGTTGTTATGTGAGATGGAAATTGGACCTACAATCTCTATAGATTAGGTATGTATGCAGTGCAAATAGTTAGCCAAATGTACAGTCAAGTAAAACCTCAGCGTAGACATCCATTGCGAGCAAATTGATGTTACAGTGAATTCATCTCCAGAGATTAGTGACTTTCTTTCTTACCCCCACCCCCCCTATTGGCCAAAATGTCTGGGAAGTCAGACTAGTTCCTTTCTGACTAGCTCTTGGGCATCTGCAGAAGACACAGACATGTGAAACCAAGGTTTGCACATTTGTGGCAGTGGTGGGATTTGAACCCACGCCTCCAGAGAGACTGGAGCCTTAATCCAGCGCCTTAGACCACTCGGCCACACTACCTGCTAGTACTGTGTTTAGCTGATGCCTACTCTTTGCTCTTAACTCAAAGCAGGCAAAGCAGACAAGGCCACAAGTGAAGAAGATGTCAGGAAAAGTGATTGGTGGTCCCAGAGTTAAACTCTGAAGGCATCAGAAGGAATGGTAGGTCGTCTACAGCCTTGGCAGAGGATGGATTATGTCCACAGGCACAGAATATTTCTCCAGTGGCAACTCGGCAGTGGAGTGAGCTAGTGTTGAAGTTTCGGTACTGGAATTTGGCACCTAAAACCTCAACTGGCAGCGGTGGGATTCGAACCCACGCCTCCAGGGGAGACTGCGACCTGAACGCAGTGCCTTAGACCGCTCGGCCACGCTACCACAATATGTGATAAAGTACTTAATAGTTAATAGCTTGTTGATGACTTTCAATACAAGCCATGTTTCCAACTCGTCCTACTTTTCTATCGTTTGTGAAGTGAATCGTAAATCATGACTTAAATAGCTTGTTCATGGTCTAGTACATGTGTATAAGGCATATTCATAAAGCAGTGTTGGCAGTGGTGGCTTTTGAGGCCACAACTCCATAAAGACATAAACTACATGTATTTGCCATCAATCGGGCCACATCATGAAATCGGCACGATAGCAGACTGATGTTGTGGTTTGTAAGTGCTGAAAACTAGAATACACGATTTGCCAATAGAGATAGCAGAGGATGGTTTCGATCCATCGACCTCTGGGTTATGGGCCGAGCACGCTTCCGCTGCGCCACTCTGCTCTGAGTTGTTATGTGAGATGGAAATTGGACCTACAATCTCTATAGATTAGGTATGTATGCAGTGCAAATAGTTAGCCAAATGTACAGTCAAGTAAAACCTTAGCGTAGACATCCATTACGAGCAAATTGATGTTACAGTGAATTCATCTCCAGAGATTAGTGACTTTCTTTCTTGCCCCCACCCCCCCTATTGGCCAAAATGTCTGGGAAGTCAGACTAGTTCCTTTCTGACTAGCTCTTGGGCATCTGCAGAAGACACAGACATGTGAAACCAAGGTTTGCACATTTGTGGCAGTGGTGGGATTTGAACCCACGCCTCCAGAGAGACTGGAGCCTTAATCCAGCGCCTTAGACCACTCGGCCACACTACCTGCTAGTACTGTGTTTAGCTGATGCCTACTCTTTGCTCTTAACTCAAAGCAGGCAAAGCAGACAAGGCCACAAGTGAAGAAGATGTCAGGAAAAGTGATTGGTGGTCCCAGAGTTAAACTCTGAAGGCATCAGAAGGAATGGTAGGTCGTCTACAGCCTTGGCAGAGGATGGATTATGTCCACAGGCACAGAATATTTCTCCAGTGGCAACTCGGCAGTGGAGTGAGCTAGTGTTGAAGTTTCGGTACTGGAATTTGGCACCTAAAACCTCAACTGGCAGCGGTGGGATTCGAACCCACGCCTCCAGGGGAGACTGCGACCTGAACGCAGCGCCTTAGACCGCTCGGCCACGCTACCACAATCTGTGATAAAGTACTTAATAGTTAATAGCTTGTTGATGACTTTCAATACAAGCCATGTTTCCAACTCGTCCTACTTTTCTATCGTTTGTGAAGTGAATCGTAAATCATGACTTAAATAGCTTGTTCATGGTCTAGTACATGTGTATAAGGCATATTCATAAAGCAGTGTTGGCAGTGGTGGCTTTTGAGGCCACAACTCCATAAAGACATAAACTACATGTATTTGCCATCAATCGGGCCACATCATGAAATCGGCACGATAGCAGACTGATGTTGTGGTTTGTAAGTGCTGAAAACTAGAATACACGATTTGCCAATAGAGATCGCAGAGGATGGTTTAGATCCATCGACCTCTGGGTTATGGGCCCAGCACGCTTCCGCTGCGCCACTCTGCTCTGAGTTGTTATGTGAGATGGAAATTGGACCTACAATCTCTATAGATTAGGTATGTATGCAGTGCAAATAGTTAACCAAATGTACAGTCAAGTAAAACCTCAGCGTAGACATCCATTACGAGCAAATTGATGTTACAGTGAATTCATCTCCAGAGATTAGTGACTTTCTTTCTTGCCCCCACCCCCCCTATTGGCCAAAATGTCTGGGAAGTCAGACTAGTTCCTTTCTGACTAGCTCTTGGGCATCTGCAGAAGACACAGACATGTGAAACCAAGGTTTGCACATTTGTGGCAGTGGTGGGATTTGAACCCACGCCTCCAGAGAGACTGGAGCCTTAATCCAGCGCCTTAGACCACTCGGCCACACTACCTGCTAGTACTGTGTTTAGCTGATGCCTACTCTTTGCTCTTAACTCAAAGCAGGCAAAGCAGACAAGGCCACAAGTGAAGAAGATGTCAGGAAAAGTGATTGGTGGTCCCAGAGTTAAACTCTGAAGGCATCAGAAGGAATGGTAGGTCGTCTACAGCCTTGGCAGAGGATGGATTATGTCCACAGGCACAGAATATTTCTCCAGTGGCAACTCGGCAGTGGAGTGAGCTAGTGTTGAAGTTTCGGTACTGGAATTTGGCACCTAAAACCTCAACTGGCAGCGGTGGGATTCGAACCCACGCCTCCAGGGGAGACTGCGACCTGAACGCAGCGCCTTAGACCGCTCGGCCACGCTACCACAATCTGTGATAAAGTACTTAATAGTTAATAGCTTGTTGATGACTTTCAATACAAGCCATGTTTCCAACTCGTCCTACTTTTCTATCGTTTGTGAAGTGAATCGTAAATCATGACTTAAATAGCTTGTTCATGGTCTAGTACATGTGTATAAGGCATATTCATAAAGCAGTGTTGGCAGTGGTGGCTTTTGAGGCCACAACTCCATAAAGACATAAACTACATGTATTTGCCATCAATCGGGCCACATCATGAAATCGGCACGATAGCAGACTGATGTTGTGGTTTGTAAGTGCTGAAAACTAGAATACACGATTTGCCAATAGAGATAGCAGAGGATGGTTTCGATCCATCGACCTCTGGGTTATGGGCCCAGCACGCTTCCGCTGCGCCACTCTGCTCTGAGTTGTTATGTGAGATGGAAATTGGACCTACAATCTCTATAGATTAGGTATGTATGCAGTGCAAATAGTTAGCCAAATGTACAGTCAAGTAAAACCTCAGCGTAGACATCCATTACGAGCAAATTGATGTTACAGTGAATTCATCTCCAGAGATTAGTGACTTTCTTTCTTGCCCCCACCCCCCCTATTGGCCAAAATGTCTGGGAAGTCAGACTAGTTCCTTTCTGACTAGCTCTTGGGCATCTGCAGAAGACACAGACATGTGAAACCAAGGTTTGCACATTTGTGGCAGTGGTGGGATTTGAACCCACGCCTCCAGAGAGACTGGAGCCTTAATCCAGCGCCTTAGACCACTCGGCCACACTACCTGCTAGTACTGTGTTTAGCTGATGCCTACTCTTTGCTCTTAACTCAAAGCAGGCAAAGCAGACAAGGCCACAAGTGAAGAAGATGTCAGGAAAAGTGATTGGTGGTCCCAGAGTTAAACTCTGAAGGCATCAGAAGGAATGGTAGGTCGTCTACAGCCTTGGCAGAGGATGGATTATGTCCACAGGCACAGAATATTTCTCCAGTGGCAACTCGGCAGTGGAGTGAGCTAGTGTTGAAGTTTCGGTACTGGAATTTGGCACCTAAAACCTCAACTGGCAGCGGTGGGATTCGAACCCACGCCTCCAGGGGAGACTGCGACCTGAACGCAGCGCCTTAGACCGCTCGGCCACGCTACCACAATCTGTGATAAAGTACTTAATAGTTAATAGCTTGTTGATGACTTTCAATACAAGCCATGTTTCCAACTCGTCCTACTTTTCTATCGTTTGTGAAGTGAATCGTAAATCATGACTTAAATAGCTTGTTCATGGTCTAGTACATGTGTATAAGGCATATTCATAAAGCAGTGTTGGCAGTGGTGGCTTTTGAGGCCACAACTCCATAAAGACATAAACTACATGTATTTGCCATCAATCGGGCCACATCATGAAATCGGCACGATAGCAGACTGATGTTGTGGTTTGTAAGTGCTGAAAACTAGAATACACGATTTGCCAATAGAGATAGCAGAGGATGGTTTAGATCCATCGACCTCTGGGTTATGGGCCCAGCACGCTTCCACTGCGCCACTCTGCTCTGAGTTGTTATGTGAGATGGAAATTGGACCTACAATCTCTATAGATTAGGTATGTATGCAGTGCAAATAGTTAACCAAATGTACAGTCAAGTAAAACCTCAGCGTAGACATCCATTACGAGCAAATTGATGTTACAGTGAATTCATCTCCAGAGATTAGTGACTTTCTTTCTTGCCCCCACCCCCCCTATTGGCCAAAATGTCTGGGAAGTCAGACTAGTTCCTTTCTGACTAGCTCTTGGGCATCTGCAGAAGACACAGACATGTGAAACCAAGGTTTGCACATTTGTGGCAGTGGTGGGATTTGAACCCACGCCTCCAGAGAGACTGGAGCCTTAATCCAGCGCCTTAGACCACTCGGCCACACTACCTGCTAGTACTGTGTTTAGCTGATGCCTACTCTTTGCTCTTAACTCAAAGCAGGCAAAGCAGACAAGGCCACAAGTGAAGAAGATGTCAGGAAAAGTGATTGGTGGTCCCAGAGTTAAACTCTGAAGGCATCAGAAGGAATGGTAGGTCGTCTACAGCCTTGGCAGAGGATGGATTATGTCCACAGGCACAGAATATTTCTCCAGTGGCAACTCGGCAGTGGAGTGAGCTAGTGTTGAAGTTTCGGTACTGGAATTTGGCACCTAAAACCTCAACTGGCAGCGGTGGGATTCGAACCCACGCCTCCAGGGGAGACTGCGACCTGAACGCAGCGCCTTAGACCGCTCGGCCACGCTACCACAATCTGTGATAAAGTACTTAATAGTTAATAGCTTGTTGATGACTTTCAATACAAGCCATGTTTCCAACTCGTCCTACTTTTCTATCGTTTGTGAAGTGAATCGTAAATCATGACTTAAATAGCTTGTTCATGGTCTAGTACATGTGTATAAGGCATATTCATAAAGCAGTGTTGGCAGTGGTGGCTTTTGAGGCCACAACTCCATAAAGACATAAACTACATGTATTTGCCATCAATCGGGCCACATCATGAAATCGGCACGATAGCAGACTGATGTTGTGGTTTGTAAGTGCTGAAAACTAGAATACACGATTTGCCAATAGAGATAGCAGAGGATGGTTTCGATCCATCGACCTCTGGGTTATGGGCCCAGCACGCTTCCGCTGCGCCACTCTGCTCTGAGTTGTTATGTGAGATGGAAATTGGACCTACAATCTCTATAGATTAGGTATGTATGCAGTGCAAATAGTTAGCCAAATGTACAGTCAAGTAAAACCTCAGCGTAGACATCCATTACGAGCAAATTGATGTTACAGTGAATTCATCTCCAGAGATTAGTGACTTTCTTTCTTGCCCCCACCCCCCCTATTGGCCAAAATGTCTGGGAAGTCAGACTAGTTCCTTTCTGACTAACTCTTGGGCATCTGCAGAAGACACAGACATGTGAAACCAAGGTTTGCACATTTGTGGCAGTGGTGGGATTTGAACCCACACCTCCAGAGAGACTGGAGCCTTAGACCACTCGGCCACACTACCTGCTAGTACTGTGTTTAGCTGATGCCTACTCTTTGCTCTTAACTCAAAGCAGGCAAAGCAGACAAGGCCACAAGTGAAGAAGATGTCAGGAAAAGTGATTGGTGGTCCCAGAGATAAACTCTGAAGGCATCAGAAGGAATGGTAGGTCGTCTACAGCCTTGGCAGAGGATGGATTATGTCCACAGGCACAGAATATTTCTCCAGTGGCAACTCGGCAGTGGAGTGAGCTAGTGTTGAAGTTTCGGTACTGTAATTTGGCACCTAAAACCTCAACTGGCAGCGGTGGGATTCAAACCCACGCCTCCAGGGGAGACTGCGACCTGAACGCAGCGCCTTAGACCGCTCGGCCACGCTACCACAATCTGTGATAAAGTACTTAATAGTTAATAGCTTGTTGATGACTTTCAATACAAGCCATGTTTCCAACTCGTCCTACTTTTCTATCGTTTGTGAAGTGAATCGTAAATCATGACTTAAATAGCTTGTTCATGGTCTAGTACATGTGTATAAGGCATATTCATAAAGCAGTGTTGGCAGTGGTGGCTTTTGAGGCCACAACTCCATAAAGACATAAACTACATGTATTTGCCATCAATCGGGCCACATCATGAAATCGGCACGATAGCAGACTGATGTTGTGGTTTGTAAGTGCTGAAAACTAGAATACACGATTTGCCAATAGAGATAGCAGAGGATGGTTTTGATCCATCGACCTCTGGGTTATGGGCCCAGCACGCTTCCGCTGCGCCACTCTGCTCTGAGTTGTTATGTGAGATGGAAATTGGACCTACAATCTCTATAGATTAGGTATGCATGCAGTGCAAATAGTTAGCCAAATGTACAGAATGTATAGTCAAGTAAAACCTCAGCGTAGACATCCATTACGAGCAAATTGATGTTACAGTGAATTCATCTCCAGAGATTAGTGACTTTCTTTCTTGCCCCCACCCCCCCTATTGGCCAAAATGTCTGGGAAGTGAGACTAGTTCCTTTCTGACTAGCTCTTGGGCATCTGCAGAAGACAAAGACATGTGAAACCAAGGTTTGCGCATTTGTGGCAGTGGTGGGATTTGAACCCACGCCTCCAGAGAGACTGGAGCCTTAATCCAGCGCCTTAGACCACTCGGCCACACTACCTGCTAGTACTGTGTTTAGCTGATGCCTACTCTTTGCTCTTAACTCAAAGCAGGCAAAGCAGACAAGGCCACAAGTGAAGAAGATGTCAGAAAAGTGATTGGTGGTCCCAGAGTTAAACTCTGAAGGCATCAGAAGGAATGGTAGGTCGTCTACAGCTTTGGCAGAGGATGGATTATGTCCACAGGCACAGAATATTTCTCCAGTGGCAACTCGGCAGTGGAGTGAGCTAGTGTTGAAGTTTCGGTCCTGGAATTTGGCACCTAAAACCTCATCTGGTAGCGGTGGGATTCGAACCCACGCCTCCAGGGGAGACTGCGACCTGAACGCAGCGCCTTAGACCGTTCGGCCACGCTACCACAATCTGTGATAAAGTACTTAATAGTTTATAGCTTGTTGATGACTTTCAATACAAGCCATGTTTCCAACTCGTCCTACTTTTCTATCGTTTGTGAAGTGAATCGTAAATCATGACTTAAATAGCTTGTTCATGGTCTAGTACATGTGTATAAGGCATATTCATAAAGCAGTGTTGGCAGTGGTGGCTTTTGAGGCCACAACTCCATAAAGACATAAACTACATGTATTTGCCATCAATCGGGCCACATCATGAAATCGGCACGATAGCAGACTGATGTTGTGGTTTGTAAGTGCTGAAAACTAGAATACACGATTTGCCAATAGAGATAGCAGAGGATGGTTTCGATCCATCGACCTCTGGGTTATGGCCCAGCACGCTTCCGCTGCTCCACTCTGCTCTGAGTTGTTATGTGAGATGGAAATTGGACCTACAATCTCTATAGATTAGGTATGTATGCAGTGCAAATAGTTAGCCAAATGTACAGTCAAGTAAAACCTCAGCGTAGACATCCATTACGAGCAAATTGATGTTACAGTGAATTCATCTCCAGAGATTAGTGACTTTCTTTCTTGCCCCCACCCCCCCTATTGGCCAAAATGTCTGGGAAGTCAGACTAGTTCCTTTCTGACTAGCTCTTGGGCATCTGCAGAAGACACAGACATGTGAAACCAAGGTTTGCACATTTGTGGCAGTGGTGGGATTTGAACCCACGCCTCCAGAGAGACTGGAGCCTTAATCCAGCGCCTTAGACCACTCGGCCACACTACCTGCTAGTACTGTGTTTAGCTGATGCCTACTCTTTGCTCTTAACTCAAAGCAGGCAAAGCAGACAAGGCCACAAGTGAAGAAGATGTCAGGAAAAGTGATTGGTGGTCCCAGAGTTAAACTCTGAAGGCATCAGAAGGAATGGTAGGTCGTCTACAGACTTGGCAGAGGATGGATTATGTCCACAGGCACAGAATATTTCTCCAGTGGCAACTCGGCAGTGGAGTGAGCTAGTGTTGAAGTTTCGGTACTGGAATTTGGCACCTAAAACCTCAACTGGCAGCGGTGGGATTCGAACCCACGCCTCCAGGGGAGACTGCGACCTGAACGCAGCGCCTTAGACCGCTCGGCCACGCTACCACAATCTGTGATAAAGTACTTAATAGTTAATAGCTTGTTGATGACTTTCAATACAAGCCATGTTTCCAACTCGTCCTACTTTTCTATCGTTTGTGAAGTGAATCGTAAATCATGACTTAAATAGCTTGTTCATGGTCTAGTACATGTGTATAAGGCATATTCATAAAGCAGTGTTGGCAGTGGTGGCTTTTGAGGCCACAACTCCATAAAGACATAAACTACATGGATTTCCCATCAATCGGGCCACATCATGAAATCGGCACGATAGCAGACTGATGTTGTGGTTTGTAAGTGCTGAAAACTAGAATACACGATTTGCCAATAGAGATAGCAGAGGATGGTTTCGATCCATCGACCTCTGGGTTATGGGCCCAGCACGCTTCCGCTGCGCCACTCTGCTCTGAGTTGTTATGTGAGATGGAAATTGGACCTACAATCTCTATAGATTAGGTATGTATGCAGTGCAAATAGTTAGCCAAATGTACAGTCAAGTAAAACCTCAGCGTAGACATCCATTACGAGCAAATTGATGTTACAGTGAATTCATCTCCAGAGATTAGTGACTTTCTTTCTTGCCCCCACCCCCCCTATTGGCCAAAATGTCTGGGAAGTCAGACTAGTTCCTTTCTGACTAGCTCTTGGGCATCTGCAGAAGACACAGACATGTGAAACCAAGGTTTGCACATTTGTGGCAGTGGTGGGATTTGAACCCACGCCTCCAGAGAGACTGGAGCCTTAATCCAGCGCCTTAGACCACTCGGCCACACTACCTGCTAGTACTGTGTTTAGCTGATGTCTACTCTTTGCTCTTAACTCAAAGCAGGCAAAGCAGACAAGGCCACAAGTGAAGAAGATGTCAGGAAAAGTGATTGGTGGTCCCAGAGTTAAACTCTGAAGGCATCAGAAGGAATGGTAGGTCGTCTACAGCCTTGGCAGAGGATGGATTATGTCCACAGGCACAGAATATTTCTCCAGTGGCAACTCGGCAGTGGAGTGAGCTAGTGTTGAAGTTTCGGTACTGGAATTTGGCACCTAAAACCTCAACTGGCAGCGGTGGGATTCGAACCCACGCCTCCAGGGGAGACTGCGACCTGAACGCAGCGCCTTAGACCGCTCGGCCACGCTACCACAATCTGTGATAAAGTACTTAATAGTTAATAGCTTGTTGATGACTTTCAATACAAGCCATGTTTCCAACTCGTCCTACTTTTCTATCGTTTGTGAAGTGAATCGTAAATCATGACTTAAATAGCTTGTTCATGGTCTAGTACATGTGTATAAGGCATATTCATAAAGCAGTGTTGGCAGTGGTGGCTTTTGAGGCCACAACTCCATAAAGACATAAACTACATGGATTTCCCATCAATCGGGCCACATCATGAAATCGGCACGATAGCAGACTGATGTTGTGGTTTGTAAGTGCTGAAAACTAGAATACACGATTTGCCAATAGAGATAGCAGAGGATGGTTTCGATCCATCGACCTCTGGGTTATGGGCCCAGCACGCTTCCGCTGCGCCACTCTGCTCTGAGTTGTTATGTGAGATGGAAATTGGACCTACAATCTCTATAGATTAGGTATGTATGCAGTGCAAATAGTTAGCCAAATGTACAGAATGTATAGTCAAGTAAAACCTCAGCGTAGACATCCATTACGAGCAAATTGATGTTACAGTGAATTCATCTCCAGAGATTAGTGACTTTCTTTCTTGCCCCCACCCCCCCTATTGGCCAAAATGTCTGGGAAGTCAGACTAGTTCCTTTCTGACTAGCTCTTGGGCATCTGCAGAAGACACAGACATGTGAAACGAAGGTTTGCACATTTGTGGCAGTGGTGGGATTTGAAGCCACGCCTCCAGAGAGACTGGAGCCTTAATCCAGCGCCTTAGACCACTCGGCCACACTACCTGCTAGTGCTGTGTTTAGCTGATGCCTACTCTTTGCTCTTAACTCAAAGCAGGCAAAGCAGACAAGGCCACAAGTGAAGAAGATGTCAGGAAAAGTGATTGGTGGTCCCAGAGTTAAACTCTGAAGGCATCAGAAGGAATGGTAGGTCGTCTACAGCCTTGGCAGAGGATGGATTATGTCCACAGGCACAGAATATTTCTCCAGTGGCAACTCGGCAGTGGAGTGAGCTAGTGTTGAAGTTTCGGTACTGGAATTTGGCACCTAAAACCTCAACTGGCAGCGGTGGGATTCGAACCCACGCCTCCAGGGGAGACTGCGACCTGAACGCAGCGCCTTAGACCGCTCGGCCACGCTACCACAATCTGTGATAAAGTACTTAATAGTTAATAGCTTGTTGATGACTTTCAATACAAGCCATGTTTCCAACTCGTCCTACTTTTCTATCGTTTGTGAAGTGAATCGTAAATCATGACTTAAATAGCTTGTTCATGGTCTAGTACATGTGTATAAGGCATATTCATAAAGCAGTGTTGGCAGTGGTGGCTTTTGAGGCCACAACTCCATAAAGACATAAACTACATGTATTTGCCATCAATCGGGCCACATCATGAAATCGGCACGATAGCAGACTGATGTTGTGGTTTGTAAGTGCTGAAAACTAGAATACACGATTTGCCAATTGAGATAGCAGAGGATGGTTTCGATCCATCGACCTCTGGGTTATGGGCCCAGCACGCTTCCGCTGCGCCACTCTGCTCTGAGTTGTTATGTGAGATGGAAATTGGACCTACAATCTCTATAGATTAGGTATGTATGCAGTGCAAATAGTTAGCCAAATGTACAGTCAAGTAAAACCTCAGTGTAGACATCCATTACGAGCAAATTGATGTTACAGTGAATTCATCTCCAGAGATTAGTGACTTTCTTTCTTGCCCCCACCCCCCCTATTGGCCAAAATGTCTGGGAAGTCAGACTAGTTCCTTTCTGACTAGCTCTTGGGCATCTGCAGAAGACACAGACATGTGAAACCAAGGTTTGCACATTTGTGGCAGTGGTGGGATTTGAACCCACGCCTCCAGAGAGACTGGAGCCTTAATCCAGCGCCTTAGACCACTCGGCCACACTACCTGCTAGTACTGTGTTTAGCTGATGCCTACTCTTTGCTCTTAACTCAAAGCAGGCAAAGCAGACAAGGCCACAAGTGAAGAAGATGTCAGGAAAAGTGATTGGTGGTCCCAGAGTTAAACTCTGAAGGCATCAGAAGGAATGGTAGGTCGTCTACAGACTTGGCAGAGGATGGATTATGTCCACAGGCACAGAATATTTCTCCAGTGGCAACTCGGCAGTGGAGTGAGCTAGTGTTGAAGTTTCGGTACTGGGATTTGGCACCTAAAACCTCAACTGGCAGCGGTTGGATTCGAACCCACGCCTCCAGGGGAGACTGCGACCTGAACGCAGCGCCTTAGACCGCTCGGCCACGCTACCACAATCTGTGATAAAGTACTTAATAGTTAATAGCTTGTTGATGACTTTCAATACAAGCCATGTTTCCAACTCGTCCTACTTTTCTATCGTTTGTGAAGTGAATCGTAAATCATGACTTAAATAGCTTGTTCATGGTCTAGTACATGTGTATAAGGCATATTCATAAAGCAGTGTTGGCAGTGGTGGCTTTTGAGGCCACAACTCCATAAAGACATAAACTACATGTATTTGCCATCAATCGGGCCACATCATGAAATCGGCACGATAGCAGACTGATGTTGTGGTTTGTAAGTGCTGAAAACTAGAATACACGATTTGCCAATTGAGATAGCAGAGGATGGTTTCGATCCATCGACCTCTGGGTTATGGGCCCAGCGCGCTTCCGCTGCGCCACTCTGCTCTGAGTTGTTATGTGAGATGGAAATTGGACCTACAATCTCTATAGATTAGGTATGTATGCAGTGCAAATAGTTAGCCAAATGTACAGTCAAGTAAAACCTCAGCGTAGACATCCATTACGAGCAAATTGATGTTACAGTGAATTCATCTCCAGAGATTAGTGACTTTCTTTCTTGCCCCCACCCCCCCTATTGGCCAAAATGTCTGGGAAGTCAGACTAGTTCCTTTCTGACTAGCTCTTGGGCATCTGCAGAAGACACAGACATGTGAAACCAAGGTTTGCACATTTGTGGCAGTGGTGGGATTTGAACCCACGCCTCCAGAGAGACTGGAGCCTTAATCCAGCGCCTTAGACCACTCGGCCACACTACCTGCTAGTACTGTGTTTAGCTGATGCCTACTCTTTGCTCTTAACTCAAAGCAGGCAAAGCAGACAAGGCCACAAGTGAAGAAGATGTCAGGAAAAGTGATTGGTGGTCCCAGAGTTAAACTCTGAAGGCATCAGAAGGAATGGTAGGTCGTCTACAGCCTTGGCAGAGGATGGATTATGTCCACAGGCACAGAATATTTCTCCAGTGGCAACTCGGCAGTGGAGTGAGCTAGTGTTGAAGTTTCGGTACTGGAATTTGGCACCTAAAACCTCAACTGGCAGCGGTGGGATTCGAACCCACGCCTCCAGGGGAGACTGTGACCTGAACGCAGCGCCTTAGACCGCTCGGCCACGCTACCACAATCTGTGATAAAGTACTTAATAGTTAATAGCTTGTTGATGACTTTCAATACAAGCCATGTTTCCAACTCGTCCTACTTTTCTATCGTTTGTGAAGTGAATCGTAAATCATGACTTAAATAGCTTGTTCATGGTCTAGTACATGTGTATAAGGCATATTCATAAAGCAGTGGTGGCTTTTGAGGCCACAACTCCATAAAGACATAAACTACATGTATTTGCCATCAATCGGGCCACATCATGAAATCGGCACGATAGCAGACTGATGTTGTGGTTTGTAAGTGCTGAAAACTAGAATACACGATTTGCCAATAGAGATAGCAGAGGATGGTTTCGATCCATCGACCTCTGGGTTATGGGCCCAGCACGCTTCCGCTGCGCCACTCTGCTCTGAGTTGTTATGTGAGATGGAAATTGGACCTACAATCTCTATAGATTAGGTATGTATGCAGTGCAAATAGTTAGCCAAATGTACAGTCAAGTAAAACCTCAGCGTAGACATCCATTACGAGCAAATTGATGTTACAGTGAATTCATCTCCAGAGATTAGTGACTTTCTTTCTTGCCCCCACCCCCCCTATTGGCCAAAATGTCTGGGAAGTCAGACTAGTTCCTTTCTGACTAGCTCTTGGGCATCTGCAGAAGACACAGACATGTGAAACCAAGGTTTGCACATTTGTGGCAATGGTGGGATTTGAACCCACGCCTCCAGAGAGACTGGAGCCTTAATCCAGCGCCTTAGACCACTCGGCCACACTACCTGCTAGTACTGTGTTTAGCTGATGCCTACTCTTTGCTCTTAACTCAAAGCAGGCAAAGCAGACAAGGCCACAAGTGAAGAAGATGTCAGGAAAAGTGATTGGTGGTCCCAGAGTTAAACTCTGAAGGCATCAGAAGGAATGGTAGGTCGTCTACAGCCTTGGCAGAGGATGGATTATGTCCACAGGCACAGAATATTTCTCCAGTGGCAACTCGGCAGTGGAGTGAGCTAGTGTTGAAGTTTCGGTACTGGAATTTGGCACCTAAAACCTCAACTGGCAGCGGTGGGATTCGAACCCACGCCTCCAGGGGAGACTGCGACCTGAACGCAGCACCTTAGACCGCTCGGCCACGCTACCACAATCTGTGATAAAGTACCTTATAGTTAATAGCTTGTTGATGACTTTCAATACAAGCCATGTTTCCAACTCGTCCTACTTTTCTATCGTTTGTGAAGTGAATCGTAAATCATGACTTAAATAGCTTGTTCATGGTCTAGTACATGTGTATAAGGCATATTCATAAAGCAGTGTTGGCAGTGGTGGCTTTTGAGGCCACAACTCCATAAAGACATAAACTACATGTATTTGCCATCAATCGGGCCACATCATGAAATCGGCACGATAGCAGACTGATGTTGTGGTTTGTAAGTGCTGAAAACTAGAATACACGATTTGCCAATAGAGATAGCAGAGGATGGTTTCGATCCATCGACCTCTGGGTTATGGGCCCAGCACGCTTCCGCTGCGCCACTCTGCTCTGAGTTGTTATGTGAGATGGAAATTGGACCTACAATCTCTATAGATTAGGTATGTATGCAGTGCAAATAGTTAGCCAAATGTACAGTCAAGTAAAACCTCAGCGTAGACATCCATTACGAGCAAATTGATGTTACAGTGAATTCATCTCCAGAGATTAGTGACTTTCTTTCTTGCCCCCACCCCCCCTATTGGCCAAAATGTCTGGGAAGTCAGACTAGTTCCTTTCTGACTAGCTCTTGGGCATCTGCAGAAGACACAGACATGTGAAACCAAGGTTTGCACATTTGTGGCAGTGGTGGGATTTGAACCCACGCCTCCAGAGAGACTGGAGCCTTAATCCAGCGCCTTAGACCACTCGGCCACACTACCTGCTAGTACTGTGTTTAGCTGATGCCTACTCTTTGCTCTTAACTCAAAGCAGGCAAAGCAGACAAGGCCACAAGTGAAGAAGATGTCAGGAAAAGTGATTGGTGGTCCCAGAGTTAAACTCTGAAGGCATCAGAAGGAATGGTAGGTCGTCTACAGCCTTGGCAGAGGATGGTGACGGCCCTGCCCCCTCTGCCTCACTGTAGGCTAGCCGGCAGCCTCTGTGATGGCAGAGTGGAGCAGGCCGTCAGCCCATTATTGTGCTCACCTGAGGTGGGTGGAGCTTAGGGCAGTATATAGGGAGCTCTCCTGGCTGCAGCTCAGTCTCTCTCTGTCCTCCCTGCAAGCAAGAGCTGCTTGGCCTAACCAACCTTTTGTCTAAGTTATGTTTTGCACCCTTTAATACAACACGCACACAGCACTCTCCAAACATCCATACACTGCAGACATTACTGATAACTGATATCCTCACATCCCACACTTCATTATTTGCTATTCTTTAATTACTTGACTATAATAAATATCATTACAAAACGTTTATGCTCTTGTGTGGACTCCCTGTTTTGCCATGCATCCCCTAGTGCATGACAAATGGGGGCTCGTCCGTACATAATTGATTAATTGATTAGTTTGTTTGGTTAAAAAAAAAAAAAAATCAGATTTTTTTTTTCTTTTTTAATTTGTTTGAGTTTGTCTTGGTTGGGAGTTTCACACTTGAGTTTGTTTGGTTGTTTTTGGTTAGGAGCCGGATGGAGAGAGCATTTGGCCCCAGCGTGTAGATTTGCAACAGGAGGTAAGTGTTGGGATGTGACTTGCAGGTGTTAGTTACATTTTGTTAGTTGGAACAAATCTCTGAGCGGCCTTTACCATTAGGGTATTGGTTGTTTGTTTCTTTCTTTAATTTACCCTTAGTGGAGTTTTGGTTTAGCGGCGGATCTTGGGGGTCACTCTAGGTGGCTGGAGGGGAGAAATCCTCATGCCCGAGTGCCGAACGTAGGCTAAGTTAGGTAAGTTAATTTAGGAATTTTAGGTAAGTTAGGGGGGGGTTTGTTCCATTTTGTTTGAAGTTATACTGCACCTTGTAAGGCACAGCCCCAACACTTAAGAGTTTTGTTGTTGTTTTTTTTGTTGTAATCTGTACACAAACAAATATGAGTTCCGTCATAGATTTTGTTAAGTCTCCGTCAGTGGAGTTGTTAGATCTGTGTACCAAGGAGCAGTTATTGTTGATTTCTGCACATTATGACATCACAGTGACAGAAAAGCTCAAGCCAGCAATGAAGGCCAGTCTAGTCAGAGGTTTGGCAGACAAGGGCATTTTGCAGCTTGTTGAAGTGGATGAGGCTCAGTCAGAGGTTGACTTCAAATGGAAAAGAGAACTTTTGATGTTAAAACAGGAACATTTGATGGAATTGGAAAAACTTAAACAAAAAACTGAGTTGGCCAAATTAGATGTGGAAAGCAGAAAGCTTGATTTGATCCAACAAGGTAAATTGTCAGCAGAATCACTATACACTGGCAATAGTGCAAATGGTGTGAGCGCAAAAGGTTCATCTTCGGACATTGGTATGAATCTGAGGATACTTCCCAGGTTTAATGAGAGTGATCCAGACACATTCTTTCTGTTATTCGAGAGAGTAGCAGATGCGCGAAACTGGCCAGACGAAGACCGTGTTTTGTTGTTGCAGTGTGTTCTCTCAGGCAAAGCACAGGAGGCATTTGCTGCTTTGAGTCCTATTGATTGTAGGAGTTATGAAAAGGTTAAAGCAGCAGTGCTTAAAATCTACGAATGGACAAACAGTCTCATGTGGAGTTTGTACGAGATTTGACTACACACTTTTCACGCTGGTGTTCATCTTCAGATGTTGAAAGCTTTGAACAACTGTTTAACCTTGTGGTCATGGAACAAGTCAAAAACACCGTGCCCTGTAATGTTGCCACGTACATCACAGAGAGTAAGGTAAAAACTCCAGCCGAGGCAGCAGTTCTGGCTGACGAGTATGCCTTAATTCACAAAGGCAAATTCAGTGGTCAGGGTACAGAGAAGGTGTACAGGGATACACTTTCCCATGCAACACTTGGTCCAGAGGTCCATAGACACAAAGTTGACCATGGGGTGGCACAAAGCATACAGGACAACTCGGTGGGAGTTTGTCGTTACTGTAAGGGTAATGGTCACTGGAAAAATGAGTGTCCAGTCCTTAAGTCTAAAGAGGAGTTCACAAGCTCACAGATTCGACCTGCTGCACTGGCCAATAGACTCAGGCCAGTTGCATTGCCTCAGCAGAGTTCACTCTTGCAGCCGCAGATGGATGGTTATATACCATTCATCTCGGAGGGGTTCTTGGCCGTCAAAGGAAGTGAGACAAAAGTGCCAGTGAAGGTGCTACGAGACTGTGGTACACTGGACTCGTTTGTGCGTGCATCTGTGTTGCCATTTTCATCTGGAACGGACACAGGGGAGACCATGTTGATTCGGGGAATGGGTATGGAAGTATTTCCTGTTCCGGTGCATAAAATGTGTCTCAGTTCAGGTTTGGTTAATGGTGAAGTGCGCCTGGGGGTGCGGCCTGACTTGCCAGTTGCAGGCGTGGACATCATTCTGGGCAATGATCTCTGTGGGGAGCGAGTGTGGGCAGATCAGGTACCAAATGTGATTGCTAGGAAATGGCCTGGGTCAAGTCAGCGAGGAAGTGTACCTGAATATTGTGCTGTTTCACATGCCAACATCTCCAGTATCAGAAAGCGAAAAAAGAAACGTCACAGGACAAAGCCAAAGCTCTCTCAAACTGTTGGAAAGGGTAGAAATGGGGTTGATGTTAAAGCCTGTACAGGTAGAGTGACTGGGTCCTCATTTCAACACCAGAACAGGGGGAAACTTCTGAGGTCACCTTGCGAGAGTGGTTGAATGACTACAATCCACTGACTTAGAGGTTGTTGTGTTGAACTGTTTTGCTAATGTTTATGTTGCTTGTTTTCTCCATTATAGACTGTCCTGTCTTCGGCTCTCTTAATTCGCTCCTGTGTACAAGGTTGCTGAGGCTGTAGGCAGGATGGTGTGGCAAAGTGGAGTCGCAGGTATTCAGGCGTATCTAGCATACAGTTGCACATTTGATTTTGGTAAACCTTAAATTTGTATGTTTTGGGCTGTAGGGGCATTGTCATACAGTATTAAGTAAAAAGATGACAACGTGGCTATTTGAATTGTTTAGTTTTGGTCAAGTTGTGATAATATTGGTTCTTTATTTGTTGCTAATTTGTGCTTTGTTTTTTTTAGATAATGTGGTGGAACCTCATTCTTATGGAGGGGGGTGTGACGGCCCTGCCCCCTCTGCCTCACTGTAGGCTAGCCGGCAGCCTCTGTGATGGCAGAGTGGAGCAGGCCGTCAGCCCATTATTGTGCTCACCTGAGGTGGGTGGAGCTTAGGGCAGTATATAGGGAGCTCTCCTGGCTGCAGCTCAGTCTCTCTCTGTCCTCCCTGCAAGCAAGAGCTGCTTGGCCTAACCAACCTTTTGTCTAAGTTATGTTTTGCACCCTTTAATACAACACGCACACAGCACTCTCCAAACATCCATACACTGCAGACATTACTGATAACTGATATCCTCACATCCCACACTTCATTATTTGCTATTCTTTAATTACTTGACTATAATAAATATCATTACAAAACGTTTATGCTCTTGTGTGGACTCCCTGTTTTGCCATGCATCCCCTAGTGCATGACAACAGGCACAGAATATTTCTCCAGTGGCAACTCGGCAGTGGAGTGAGCTAGTGTTGAAGTTTCGGTACTGGAATTTGGCACCTAAAACCTCAACTGGCAGCGGTGGGATTCGAACCCACGCCTCCAGGGGAGACTGCGACCTGAACGCAGCGCCTTAGACCGCTCGGCCACGCTACCACAATCTGTGATAAAGTACTTAATAGTTAATAGCTTGTTGATGACTTTCAATACAAGCCATGTTTCCAACTCGTCCTACTTTTCTATCGTTTGTGAAGTGAATCGTAAATCATGACTTAAATAGCTTGTTCATGGTCTAGTACATGTGTATAAGGCATATTCATAAAGCAGTGTTGGCAGTGGTGGCTTTTGAGGCCACAACTCCATAAAGACATAAACTACATGTATTTTGCCATCAATCGGGCCACATCATGAAATCGGCACGATAGCAGACTGATGTTGTGGTTTGTAAGTGCTGAAAACTAGAATACACGATTTGCCAATAGAGATAGCAGAGGATGGTTTCGATCCATCGACCTCTGGGTTATGGGCCCAGCACGCTTCCGCTGCGCCACTCTGCTCTGAGTTGTTATGTGAGATGGAAATTGGACCTACAATCTCTATAGATTAGGTATGTATGCAGTGCAAATAGTTAGCCAAATGTACAGTCAAGTAAAACCTCAGCGTAGACATCCATTACGAGCAAATTGATGTTACAGTGAATTCATCTCCAGAGATTAGTGACTTTCTTTCTTGCCCCCACCCCCCCTATTGGCCAAAATGTCTGGGAAGTCAGACTAGTTCCTTTCTGACTAGCTCTTGGGCATCTGCAGAAGACACAGACATGTGAAACCAAGGTTTGCACATTTGTGGCAGTGGTGGGATTTGAACCCACGCCTCCAGAGAGACTGGAGCCTTAATCCAGCGCCTTAGACCACTCGGCCACACTACCTGCTAGTACTGTGTTTAGCTGATGCCTACTCTTTGCTCTTAACTCAAAGCAGGCAAAGCAGACAAGGCCACAAGTGAAGAAGATGTCAGGAAAAGTGATTGGTGGTCCCAGAGTTAAACTCTGAAGGCATCAGAAGGAATGGTAGGTCGTCTACAGCCTTGGCAGAGGATGGATTATGTCCACAGGCACAGAATATTTCTCCAGTGGCAACTCGGCAGTGGAGTGAGCTAGTGTTGAAGTTTCGGTACTGGAATTTGGCACCTAAAACCTCAACTGGCAGCGGTGGGATTCGAACCCACGCCTCCAGGGGAGACTGCGACCTGAACGCAGCGCCTTAGACCGCTCGGCCACGCTACCACAATCTGTGATAAAGTACTTAATAGTTAATAGCTTGTTGATGACTTTCAATACAAGCCATGTTTCCAACTCGTCCTACTTTTCTATCGTTTGTGAAGTGAATCGTAAATCATGACTTAAATAGCTTGTTCATGGTCTAGTACATGTGTATAAGGCATATTCATAAAGCAGTGTTGGCAGTGGTGGCTTTTGAGGCCACAACTCCATAAAGACATAAACTACATGTATTTGCCATCAATCGGGCCACATCATGAAATCGGCACGATAGCAGACTGATGTTGTGGTTTGTAAGTGCTGAAAACTAGAATACACGATTTGCCAATAGAGATAGCAGAGGATGGTTTCGATCCATCGACCTCTGGGTTATGGGCCCAGCACGCTTCCGCTGCGCCACTCTGCTCTGAGTTGTTATGTGAGATGGAAATTGGACCTACAATCTCTATAGATTAGGTATGTATGCAGTGCAAATAGTTAGCCAAATGTACAGTCAAGTAAAACCTCAGCGTAGACATCCATTACGAGCAAATTGATGTTACAGTGAATTCATCTCCAGAGATTAGTGACTTTCTTTCTTGCCCCCACCCCCCCTATTGGCCAAAATGTCTGGGAAGTCAGACTAGTTCCTTTCTGACTAGCTCTTGGGCATCTGCAGAAGACACAGACATGTGAAACCAAGGTTTGCACATTTGTGGCAGTGGTGGGATTTGAACCCACGCCTCCAGAGAGACTGGAGCCTTAATCCAGCGCCTTAGACCACTCGGCCACACTACCTGCTAGTACTGTGTTTAGCTGATGCCTACTCTTTGCTCTTAACTCAAAGCAGGCAAAGCAGACAAGGCCACAAGTGAAGAAGATGTCAGGAAAAGTGATTGGTGGTCCCAGAGTTAAACTCTGAAGGCATCAGAAGGAATGGTAGGTCGTCTACAGCCTTGGCAGAGGATGGATTATGTCCACAGGCACAGAATATTTCTCCAGTGGCAACTCGGCAGTGGAGTGAGCTAGTGTTGAAGTTTCGGTACTGGAATTTGGCACCTAAAACCTCAACTGGCAGCGGTGGGATTCGAACCCACGCCTCCAGGGGAGACTGCGACCTGAACGCAGCGCCTTAGACCGCTCGGCCACGCTACCACAATCTGTGATAAAGTACTTAATAGTTAATAGCTTGTTGATGACTTTCAATACAAGCCATGTTTCCAACTCGTCCTACTTTTCTATCGTTTGTGAAGTGAATCGTAAATCATGACTTAAATAGCTTGTTCATGGTCTAGTACATGTGTATAAGGCATATTCATAAAGCAGTGTTGGCAGTGGTGGCTTTTGAGGCCACAACTCCATAAAGACATAAACTACATGTATTTGCCATCAATCGGGCCACATCATGAAATCGGCACGATAGCAGACTGATGTTGTGGTTTGTAAGTGCTGAAAACTAGAATACACGATTTGCCAATAGAGATAGCAGAGGATGGTTTAGATCCATCGACCTCTGGGTTATGGGCCCAGCACGCTTCCGCTGCGCCACTCTGCTCTGAGTTGTTATGTGAGATGGAAATTGGACCTACAATCTCTATAGATTAGGTATGTATGCAGTGCAAATAGTTAACCAAATGTACAGTCAAGTAAAACCTCAGCGTAGACATCCATTACGAGCAAATTGATGTTACAGTGAATTCATCTCCAGAGATTAGTGACTTTCTTTCTTGCCCCCACCCCCCCTATTGGCCAAAATGTCTGGGAAGTCAGACTAGTTCCTTTCTGACTAGCTCTTGGGCATCTGCAGAAGACACAGACATGTGAAACCAAGGTTTGCACATTTGTGGCAGTGGTGGGATTTGAACCCACGCCTCCAGAGAGACTGGAGCCTTAATCCAGCGCCTTAGACCACTCGGCCACACTACCTGCTAGTACTGTGTTTAGCTGATGCCTACTCTTTGCTCTTAACTCAAAGCAGGCAAAGCAGACAAGGCCACAAGTGAAGAAGATGTCAGGAAAAGTGATTGGTGGTCCCAGAGTTAAACTCTGAAGGCATCAGAAGGAATGGTAGGTCGTCTACAGCCTTGGCAGAGGATGGATTATGTCCACAGGCACAGAATATTTCTCCAGTGGCAACTCGGCAGTGGAGTGAGCTAGTGTTGAAGTTTCGGTACTGGAATTTGGCACCTAAAACCTCAACTGGCAGCGGTGGGATTCGAACCCACGCCTCCAGGGGAGACTGCGACCTGAACGCAGCGCCTTAGACCGCTCGGCCACGCTACCACAATCTGTGATAAAGTACTTAATAGTTAATAGCTTGTTGATGACTTTCAATACAAGCCATGTTTCCAACTCGTCCTACTTTTCTATCGTTTGTGAAGTGAATCGTAAATCATGACTTAAATAGCTTGTTCATGGTCTAGTACATGTGTATAAGGCATATTCATAAAGCAGTGTTGGCAGTGGTGGCTTTTGAGGCCACAACTCCATAAAGACATAAACTACATGTATTTGCCATCAATCGGGCCACATCATGAAATCGGCACGATAGCAGACTGATGTTGTGGTTTGTAAGTGCTGAAAACTAGAATACACGATTTGCCAATAGAGATAGCAGAGGATGGTTTCGATCCATCGACCTCTGGGTTATGGGCCCAGCACGCTTCCGCTGCGCCACTCTGCTCTGAGTTGTTATGTGAGATGGAAATTGGACCTACAATCTCTATAGATTAGGTATGTATGCAGTGCAAATAGTTAGCCAAATGTACAGTCAAGTAAAACCTCAGCGTAGACATCCATTACGAGCAAATTGATGTTACAGTGAATTCATCTCCAGAGATTAGTGACTTTCTTTCTTGCCCCCACCCCCCCTATTGGCCAAAATGTCTGGGAAGTCAGACTAGTTCCTTTCTGACTAGCTCTTGGGCATCTGCAGAAGACACAGACATGTGAAACCAAGGTTTGCACATTTGTGGCAATGGTGGGATTTGAACCCACGCCTCCAGAGAGACTGGAGCCTTAATCCAGCGCCTTAGACCACTCGGCCACACTACCTGCTAGTACTGTGTTTAGCTGATGCCTACTCTTTGCTCTTAACTCAAAGCAGGCAAAGCAGACAAGGCCACAAGTGAAGAAGATGTCAGGAAAAGTGATTGGTGGTCCCAGAGTTAAACTCTGAAGGCATCAGAAGGAATGGTAGGTCGTCTACAGCCTTGGCAGAGGATGGATTATGTCCACAGGCACAGAATATTTCTCCAGTGGCAACTCGGCAGTGGAGTGAGCTAGTGTTGAAGTTTCGGTACTGGAATTTGGCACCTAAAACCTCAACTGGCAGCGGTGGGATTCGAACCCACGCCTCCAGGGGAGACTGCGACCTGAACGCAGCACCTTAGACCGCTCGGCCACGCTACCACAATCTGTGATAAAGTACCTTATAGTTAATAGCTTGTTGATGACTTTCAATACAAGCCATGTTTCCAACTCGTCCTACTTTTCTATCGTTTGTGAAGTGAATCGTAAATCATGACTTAAATAGCTTGTTCATGGTCTAGTACATGTGTATAAGGCATATTCATAAAGCAGTGTTGGCAGTGGTGGCTTTTGAGGCCACAACTCCATAAAGACATAAACTACATGTATTTGCCATCAATCGGGCCACATCATGAAATCGGCACGATAGCAGACTGATGTTGTGGTTTGTAAGTGCTGAAAACTAGAATACACGATTTGCCAATAGAGATAGCAGAGGATGGTTTCGATCCATCGACCTCTGGGTTATGGGCCCAGCACGCTTCCGCTGCGCCACTCTGCTCTGAGTTGTTATGTGAGATGGAAATTGGACCTACAATCTCTATAGATTAGGTATGTATGCAGTGCAAATAGTTAGCCAAATGTACAGTCAAGTAAAACCTCAGCGTAGACATCCATTACGAGAAAATTGATGTTACAGTGAATTCATCTCCAGAGATTAGTGACTTTCTTTCTTGCCCCCACCCCCCCTATTGGCCAAAATGTCTGGGAAGTCAGACTATTTCCTTTCTGACTAGCTCTTGGGCATCTGCAGAAGACACAGACATGTGAAACCAAGGTTTGCACATTTGTGGCAATGGTGGGATTTGAACCCACGCCTCCAGAGAGACTGGAGCCTTAATCCAGCGCCTTAGACCACTCGGCCACACTACCTGCTAGTACTGTGTTTAGCTGATGCCTACTCTTTGCTCTTAACTCAAAGCAGGCAAAGCAGACAAGGCCACAAGTGAAGAAGATGTCAGGAAAAGTGATTGGTGGTCCCAGAGTTAAACTCTGAAGGCATCAGAAGGAATGGTAGGTCGTCTACAGCCTTGGCAGAGGATGGATTATGTCCACAGGCACAGAATATTTCTCCAGTGGCAACTCGGCAGTGGAGTGAGCTAGTGTTGAAGTTTCGGTACTGGAATTTGGCACCTAAAACCTCAACTGGCAGCGGTGGGATTCGAACCCACGCCTCCAGGGGAGACTGCGACCTGAACGCAGCACCTTAGACCGCTCGGCCACGCTACCACAATCTGTGATAAAGTACCTTATAGTTAATAGCTTGTTGATGACTTTCAATACAAGCCATGTTTCCAACTCGTCCTACTTTTCTATCGTTTGTGAAGTGAATCGTAAATCATGACTTAAATAGCTTGTTCATGGTCTAGTACATGTGTATAAGGCATATTCATAAAGCAGTGTTGGCAGTGGTGGCTTTTGAGGCCACAACTCCATAAAGACATAAACTACATGTATTTGCCATCAATCGGGCCACATCATGAAATCGGCACGATAGCAGACTGATGTTGTGGTTTGTAAGTGCTGAAAACTAGAATACACGATTTGCCAATAGAGATAGCAGAGGATGGTTTCGATCCATCGACCTCTGGGTTATGGGCCCAGCACGCTTCCGCTGCGCCACTCTGCTCTGAGTTGTTATGTGAGATGGAAATTGGACCTACAATCTCTATAGATTAGGTATGTATGCAGTGCAAATAGTTAGCCAAATGTACAGTCAAGTAAAACCTCAGCGTAGACATCCATTACGAGCAAATTGATGTTACAGTGAATTCATCTCCAGAGATTAGTGACTTTCTTTCTTGCCCCCACCCCCCCTATTGGCCAAAATGTCTGGGAAGTCAGACTAGTTCCTTTCTGACTAGCTCTTGGGCATCTGCAGAAGACACAGACATGTGAAACCAAGGTTTGCACATTTGTGGCAGTGGTGGGATTTGAACCCACGCCTCCAGAGAGACTGGAGCCTTAATCCAGCGCCTTAGACCACTCGGCCACACTACCTGCTAGTACTGTGTTTAGCTGATGCCTACTCTTTGCTCTTAACTCAAAGCAGGCAAAGCAGACAAGGCCACAAGTGAAGAAGATGTCAGGAAAAGTGATTGGTGGTCCCAGAGTTAAACTCTGAAGGCATCAGAAGGAATGGTAGGTCGTCTACAGCCTTGGCAGAGGATGGTGACGGCCCTGCCCCCTCTGCCTCACTGTAGGCTAGCCGGCAGCCTCTGTGATGGCAGAGTGGAGCAGGCCGTCAGCCCATTATTGTGCTCACCTGAGGTGGGTGGAGCTTAGGGCAGTATATAGGGAGCTCTCCTGGCTGCAGCTCAGTCTCTCTCTGTCCTCCCTGCAAGCAAGAGCTGCTTGGCCTAACCAACCTTTTGTCTAAGTTATGTTTTGCACCCTTTAATACAACACGCACACAGCACTCTCCAAACATCCATACACTGCAGACATTACTGATAACTGATATCCTCACATCCCACACTTCATTATTTGCTATTCTTTAATTACTTGACTATAATAAATATCATTACAAAACGTTTATGCTCTTGTGTGGACTCCCTGTTTTGCCATGCATCCCCTAGTGCATGACAAATGGGGGCTCGTCCGTACATAATTGATTAATTGATTAGTTTGTTTGGTTAAAAAAAAAAAAAAATCAGATTTTTTTTTTCTTTTTTAATTTGTTTGAGTTTGTCTTGGTTGGGAGTTTCACACTTGAGTTTGTTTGGTTGTTTTTGGTTAGGAGCCGGATGGAGAGAGCATTTGGCCCCAGCGTGTAGATTTGCAACAGGAGGTAAGTGTTGGGATGTGACTTGCAGGTGTTAGTTACATTTTGTTAGTTGGAACAAATCTCTGAGCGGCCTTTACCATTAGGGTATTGGTTGTTTGTTTCTTTCTTTAATTTACCCTTAGTGGAGTTTTGGTTTAGCGGCGGATCTTGGGGGTCACTCTAGGTGGCTGGAGGGGAGAAATCCTCATGCCCGAGTGCCGAACGTAGGCTAAGTTAGGTAAGTTAATTTAGGAATTTTAGGTAAGTTAGGGGGGGGTTTGTTCCATTTTGTTTGAAGTTATACTGCACCTTGTAAGGCACAGCCCCAACACTTAAGAGTTTTGTTGTTGTTTTTTTTGTTGTAATCTGTACACAAACAAATATGAGTTCCGTCATAGATTTTGTTAAGTCTCCGTCAGTGGAGTTGTTAGATCTGTGTACCAAGGAGCAGTTATTGTTGATTTCTGCACATTATGACATCACAGTGACAGAAAAGCTCAAGCCAGCAATGAAGGCCAGTCTAGTCAGAGGTTTGGCAGACAAGGGCATTTTGCAGCTTGTTGAAGTGGATGAGGCTCAGTCAGAGGTTGACTTCAAATGGAAAAGAGAACTTTTGATGTTAAAACAGGAACATTTGATGGAATTGGAAAAACTTAAACAAAAAACTGAGTTGGCCAAATTAGATGTGGAAAGCAGAAAGCTTGATTTGATCCAACAAGGTAAATTGTCAGCAGAATCACTATACACTGGCAATAGTGCAAATGGTGTGAGCGCAAAAGGTTCATCTTCGGACATTGGTATGAATCTGAGGATACTTCCCAGGTTTAATGAGAGTGATCCAGACACATTCTTTCTGTTATTCGAGAGAGTAGCAGATGCGCGAAACTGGCCAGACGAAGACCGTGTTTTGTTGTTGCAGTGTGTTCTCTCAGGCAAAGCACAGGAGGCATTTGCTGCTTTGAGTCCTATTGATTGTAGGAGTTATGAAAAGGTTAAAGCAGCAGTGCTTAAAATCTACGAATGGACAAACAGTCTCATGTGGAGTTTGTACGAGATTTGACTACACACTTTTCACGCTGGTGTTCATCTTCAGATGTTGAAAGCTTTGAACAACTGTTTAACCTTGTGGTCATGGAACAAGTCAAAAACACCGTGCCCTGTAATGTTGCCACGTACATCACAGAGAGTAAGGTAAAAACTCCAGCCGAGGCAGCAGTTCTGGCTGACGAGTATGCCTTAATTCACAAAGGCAAATTCAGTGGTCAGGGTACAGAGAAGGTGTACAGGGATACACTTTCCCATGCAACACTTGGTCCAGAGGTCCATAGACACAAAGTTGACCATGGGGTGGCACAAAGCATACAGGACAACTCGGTGGGAGTTTGTCGTTACTGTAAGGGTAATGGTCACTGGAAAAATGAGTGTCCAGTCCTTAAGTCTAAAGAGGAGTTCACAAGCTCACAGATTCGACCTGCTGCACTGGCCAATAGACTCAGGCCAGTTGCATTGCCTCAGCAGAGTTCACTCTTGCAGCCGCAGATGGATGGTTATATACCATTCATCTCGGAGGGGTTCTTGGCCGTCAAAGGAAGTGAGACAAAAGTGCCAGTGAAGGTGCTACGAGACTGTGGTACACTGGACTCGTTTGTGCGTGCATCTGTGTTGCCATTTTCATCTGGAACGGACACAGGGGAGACCATGTTGATTCGGGGAATGGGTATGGAAGTATTTCCTGTTCCGGTGCATAAAATGTGTCTCAGTTCAGGTTTGGTTAATGGTGAAGTGCGCCTGGGGGTGCGGCCTGACTTGCCAGTTGCAGGCGTGGACATCATTCTGGGCAATGATCTCTGTGGGGAGCGAGTGTGGGCAGATCAGGTACCAAATGTGATTGCTAGGAAATGGCCTGGGTCAAGTCAGCGAGGAAGTGTACCTGAATATTGTGCTGTTTCACATGCCAACATCTCCAGTATCAGAAAGCGAAAAAAGAAACGTCACAGGACAAAGCCAAAGCTCTCTCAAACTGTTGGAAAGGGTAGAAATGGGGTTGATGTTAAAGCCTGTACAGGTAGAGTGACTGGGTCCTCATTTCAACACCAGAACAGGGGGAAACTTCTGAGGTCACCTTGCGAGAGTGGTTGAATGACTACAATCCACTGACTTAGAGGTTGTTGTGTTGAACTGTTTTGCTAATGTTTATGTTGCTTGTTTTCTCCATTATAGACTGTCCTGTCTTCGGCTCTCTTAATTCGCTCCTGTGTACAAGGTTGCTGAGGCTGTAGGCAGGATGGTGTGGCAAAGTGGAGTCGCAGGTATTCAGGCGTATCTAGCATACAGTTGCACATTTGATTTTGGTAAACCTTAAATTTGTATGTTTTGGGCTGTAGGGGCATTGTCATACAGTATTAAGTAAAAAGATGACAACGTGGCTATTTGAATTGTTTAGTTTTGGTCAAGTTGTGATAATATTGGTTCTTTATTTGTTGCTAATTTGTGCTTTGTTTTTTTTAGATAATGTGGTGGAACCTCATTCTTATGGAGGGGGGTGTGACGGCCCTGCCCCCTCTGCCTCACTGTAGGCTAGCCGGCAGCCTCTGTGATGGCAGAGTGGAGCAGGCCGTCAGCCCATTATTGTGCTCACCTGAGGTGGGTGGAGCTTAGGGCAGTATATAGGGAGCTCTCCTGGCTGCAGCTCAGTCTCTCTCTGTCCTCCCTGCAAGCAAGAGCTGCTTGGCCTAACCAACCTTTTGTCTAAGTTATGTTTTGCACCCTTTAATACAACACGCACACAGCACTCTCCAAACATCCATACACTGCAGACATTACTGATAACTGATATCCTCACATCCCACACTTCATTATTTGCTATTCTTTAATTACTTGACTATAATAAATATCATTACAAAACGTTTATGCTCTTGTGTGGACTCCCTGTTTTGCCATGCATCCCCTAGTGCATGACAACAGGCACAGAATATTTCTCCAGTGGCAACTCGGCAGTGGAGTGAGCTAGTGTTGAAGTTTCGGTACTGGAATTTGGCACCTAAAACCTCAACTGGCAGCGGTGGGATTCGAACCCACGCCTCCAGGGGAGACTGCGACCTGAACGCAGCGCCTTAGACCGCTCGGCCACGCTACCACAATCTGTGATAAAGTACTTAATAGTTAATAGCTTGTTGATGACTTTCAATACAAGCCATGTTTCCAACTCGTCCTACTTTTCTATCGTTTGTGAAGTGAATCGTAAATCATGACTTAAATAGCTTGTTCATGGTCTAGTACATGTGTATAAGGCATATTCATAAAGCAGTGTTGGCAGTGGTGGCTTTTGAGGCCACAACTCCATAAAGACATAAACTACATGTATTTTGCCATCAATCGGGCCACATCATGAAATCGGCACGATAGCAGACTGATGTTGTGGTTTGTAAGTGCTGAAAACTAGAATACACGATTTGCCAATAGAGATAGCAGAGGATGGTTTCGATCCATCGACCTCTGGGTTATGGGCCCAGCACGCTTCCGCTGCGCCACTCTGCTCTGAGTTGTTATGTGAGATGGAAATTGGACCTACAATCTCTATAGATTAGGTATGTATGCAGTGCAAATAGTTAGCCAAATGTACAGTCAAGTAAAACCTCAGCGTAGACATCCATTACGAGCAAATTGATGTTACAGTGAATTCATCTCCAGAGATTAGTGACTTTCTTTCTTGCCCCCACCCCCCCTATTGGCCAAAATGTCTGGGAAGTCAGACTAGTTCCTTTCTGACTAGCTCTTGGGCATCTGCAGAAGACACAGACATGTGAAACCAAGGTTTGCACATTTGTGGCAGTGGTGGGATTTGAACCCACGCCTCCAGAGAGACTGGAGCCTTAATCCAGCGCCTTAGACCACTCGGCCACACTACCTGCTAGTACTGTGTTTAGCTGATGCCTACTCTTTGCTCTTAACTCAAAGCAGGCAAAGCAGACAAGGCCACAAGTGAAGAAGATGTCAGGAAAAGTGATTGGTGGTCCCAGAGTTAAACTCTGAAGGCATCAGAAGGAATGGTAGGTCGTCTACAGCCTTGGCAGAGGATGGATTATGTCCACAGGCACAGAATATTTCTCCAGTGGCAACTCGGCAGTGGAGTGAGCTAGTGTTGAAGTTTCGGTACTGGAATTTGGCACCTAAAACCTCAACTGGCAGCGGTGGGATTCGAACCCACGCCTCCAGGGGAGACTGCGACCTGAACGCAGCGCCTTAGACCGCTCGGCCACGCTACCACAATCTGTGATAAAGTACTTAATAGTTAATAGCTTGTTGATGACTTTCAATACAAGCCATGTTTCCAACTCGTCCTACTTTTCTATCGTTTGTGAAGTGAATCGTAAATCATGACTTAAATAGCTTGTTCATGGTCTAGTACATGTGTATAAGGCATATTCATAAAGCAGTGTTGGCAGTGGTGGCTTTTGAGGCCACAACTCCATAAAGACATAAACTACATGTATTTTGCCATCAATCGGGCCACATCATGAAATCGGCACGATAGCAGACTGATGTTGTGGTTTGTAAGTGCTGAAAACTAGAATACACGATTTGCCAATAGAGATAGCAGAGGATGGTTTCGATCCATCGACCTCTGGGTTATGGGCCCAGCACGCTTCCGCTGCGCCACTCTGCTCTGAGTTGTTATGTGAGATGGAAATTGGACCTACAATCTCTATAGATTAGGTATGTATGCAGTGCAAATAGTTAGCCAAATGTACAGTCAAGTAAAACCTCAGCGTAGACATCCATTACGAGCAAATTGATGTTACAGTGAATTCATCTCCAGAGATTAGTGACTTTCTTTCTTGCCCCCACCCCCCCTATTGGCCAAAATGTCTGGGAAGTCAGACTAGTTCCTTTCTGACTAGCTCTTGGGCATCTGCAGAAGACACAGACATGTGAAACCAAGGTTTGCACATTTGTGGCAGTGGTGGGATTTGAACCCACGCCTCCAGAGAGACTGGAGCCTTAATCCAGCGCCTTAGACCACTCGGCCACACTACCTGCTAGTACTGTGTTTAGCTGATGCCTACTCTTTGCTCTTAACTCAAAGCAGGCAAAGCAGACAAGGCCACAAGTGAAGAAGATGTCAGGAAAAGTGATTGGTGGTCCCAGAGTTAAACTCTGAAGGCATCAGAAGGAATGGTAGGTCGTCTACAGCCTTGGCAGAGGATGGATTATGTCCACAGGCACAGAATATTTCTCCAGTGGCAACTCGGCAGTGGAGTGAGCTAGTGTTGAAGTTTCGGTACTGGAATTTGGCACCTAAAACCTCAACTGGCAGCGGTGGGATTCGAACCCACGCCTCCAGGGGAGACTGCGACCTGAACGCAGCGCCTTAGACCGCTCGGCCACGCTACCACAATCTGTGATAAAGTACTTAATAGTTAATAGCTTGTTGATGACTTTCAATACAAGCCATGTTTCCAACTCGTCCTACTTTTCTATCGTTTGTGAAGTGAATCGTAAATCATGACTTAAATAGCTTGTTCATGGTCTAGTACATGTGTATAAGGCATATTCATAAAGCAGTGTTGGCAGTGGTGGCTTTTGAGGCCACAACTCCATAAAGACATAAACTACATGTATTTGCCATCAATCGGGCCACATCATGAAATCGGCACGATAGCAGACTGATGTTGTGGTTTGTAAGTGCTGAAAACTAGAATACACGATTTGCCAATAGAGATAGCAGAGGATGGTTTCGATCCATCGACCTCTGGTTTATGGGCCCAGCACGCTTCCGCTGCGCCACTCTGCTCTGAGTTGTTATGTGAGATGGAAATTGGACCTACAATCTCTATAGATTAGGTATGTATGCAGTGCAAATAGTTAGCCAAATGTACAGTCAAGTAAAACCTCAGCGTAGACATCCATTACGAGCAAATTGATGTTACAGTGAATTCATCTCCAGAGATTAGTGACTTTCTTTCTTGCCCCCACCCCCCCTATTGGCCAAAATGTCTGGGAAGTCAGACTAGTTCCTTTCTGACTAGCTCTTGGGCATCTGCAGAAGACACAGACATGTGAAACCAAGGTTTGCACATTTGTGGCAGTGGTGGGATTTGAACCCACGCCTCCAGAGAGACTGGAGCCTTAATCCAGCGCCTTAGACCACTCGGCCACACTACCTGCTAGTACTGTGTTTAGCTGATGCCTACTCTTTGCTCTTAACTCAAAGCAGGCAAAGCAGACAAGGCCACAAGTGAAGAAGATGTCAGGAAAAGTGATTGGTGGTCCCAGAGTTAAACTCTGAAGGCATCAGAAGGAATGGTAGGTCGTCTACAGCCTTGGCAGAGGATGGATTATGTCCACAGGCACAGAATATTTCTCCAGTGGCAACTCGGCAGTGGAGTGAGCTAGTGTTGAAGTTTCGGTACTGGAATTTGGCACCTAAAACCTCAACTGGCAGCGGTGGGATTCGAACCCACGCCTCCAGGGGAGACTGCGACCTGAACGCAGCGCCTTAGACCGCTCGGCCACGCTACCACAATCTGTGATAAAGTACTTAATAGTTAATAGCTTGTTGATGACTTTCAATACAAGCCATGTTTCCAACTCGTCCTACTTTTCTATCGTTTGTGAAGTGAATCGTAAATCATGACTTAAATAGCTTGTTCATGGTCTAGTACATGTGTATAAGGCATATTCATAAAGCAGTGTTGGCAGTGGTGGCTTTTGAGGCCACAACTCCATAAAGACATAAACTACATGTATTTGCCATCAATCGGGCCACATCATGAAATCGGCACGATAGCAGACTGATGTTGTGGTTTGTAAGTGCTGAAAACTAGAATACACGATTTGCCAATAGAGATAGCAGAGGATGGTTTCGATCCATCGACCTCTGGGTTATGGGCCCAGCACGCTTCCGCTGCGCCACTCTGCTCTGAGTTGTTATGTGAGATGGAAATTGGACCTACAATCTCTATAGATTAGGTATGTATGCAGTGCAAATAGTTAGCCAAATGTACAGTCAAGTAAAACCTCAGCGTAGACATCCATTACGAGCAAATTGATGTTACAGTGAATTCATCTCCAGAGATTAGTGACTTTCTTTCTTGCCCCCACCCCCCCTATTGGCCAAAATGTCTGGGAAGTCAGACTAGTTCCTTTCTGACTAGCTCTTGGGCATCTGCAGAAGACACAGACATGTGAAACCAAGGTTTGCACATTTGTGGCAGTGGTGGGATTTGAACCCACGCCTCCAGAGAGACTGGAGCCTTAATCCAGCGCCTTAGACCACTCGGCCACACTACCTGCTAGTACTGTGTTTAGCTGATGCCTACTCTTTGCTCTTAACTCAAAGCAGGCAAAGCAGACAAGGCCACAAGTGAAGAAGATGTCAGGAAAAGTGATTGGTGGTCCCAGAGTTAAACTCTGAAGGCATCAGAAGGAATGGTAGGTCGTCTACAGCCTTGGCAGAGGATGGATTATGTCCACAGGCACAGAATATTTCTCCAGTGGCAACTCGGCAGTGGAGTGAGCTAGTGTTGAAGTTTCGGTACTGGAATTTGGCACCTAAAACCTCAACTGGCAGCGGTGGGATTCGAACCCACGCCTCCAGGGGAGACTGCGACCTGAACGCAGCGCCTTAGACCGCTCGGCCACGCTACCACAATCTGTGATAAAGTACTTAATAGTTAATAGCTTGTTGATGACTTTCAATACAAGCCATGTTTCCAACTCGTCCTACTTTTCTATCGTTTGTGAAGTGAATCGTAAATCATGACTTAAATAGCTTGTTCATGGTCTAGTACATGTGTATAAGGCATATTCATAAAGCAGTGTTGGCAGTGGTGGCTTTTGAGGCCACAACTCCATAAAGACATAAACTACATGTATTTGCCATCAATCGGGCCACATCATGAAATCGGCACGATAGCAGACTGATGTTGTGGTTTGTAAGTGCTGAAAACTAGAATACACGATTTGCCAATAGAGATAGCAGAGGATGGTTTCGATCCATCGACCTCTGGGTTATGGGCCCAGCACGCTTCCGCTGCGCCACTCTGCTCTGAGTTGTTATGTGAGATGGAAATTGGACCTACAATCTCTATAGATTAGGTATGTATGCAGTGCAAATAGTTAGCCAAATGTACAGTCAAGTAAAACCTCAGCGTAGACATCCATTACGAGCAAATTGATGTTACAGTGAATTCATCTCCAGAGATTAGTGACTTTCTTTCTTGCCCCCACCCCCCCTATTGGCCAAAATGTCTGGGAAGTCAGACTAGTTCCTTTCTGACTAGCTCTTGGGCATCTGCAGAAGACACAGACATGTGAAACCAAGGTTTGCACATTTGTGGCAGTGGTGGGATTTGAACCCACGCCTCCAGAGAGACTGGAGCCTTAATCCAGCGCCTTAGACCACTCGGCCACACTACCTGCTAGTACTGTGTTTAGCTGATGCCTACTCTTTGCTCTTAACTCAAAGCAGGCAAAGCAGACAAGGCCACAAGTGAAGAAGATGTCAGGAAAAGTGATTGGTGGTCCCAGAGTTAAACTCTGAAGGCATCAGAAGGAATGGTAGGTCGTCTACAGCCTTGGCAGAGGATGGTTTAGGTCCACAGGCACAGAATATTTCTCCAGTGGCAACTCGGCAGTGGAGTGAGCTAGTGTTGAAGTTTCGGTACTGGAATTTGGCACCTAAAACCTCAACTGGCAGCGGTGGGATTCGAACCCACGCCTCCAGGGGAGACTGCGACCTGAACGCAGCGCCTTAGACCGCTCGGCCACGCTACCACAATCTGTGATAAAGTACTTAATAGTTAATAGCTTGTTGATGACTTTCAATACAAGCCATGTTTCCAACTCGTCCTACTTTTCTATCGTTTGTGAAGTGAATCGTAAATCATGACTTAAATAGCTTGTTCATGGTCTAGTACATGTGTATAAGGCATATTCATAAAGCAGTGTTGGCAGTGGTGGCTTTTGAGGCCACAACTCCATAAAGACATAAACTACATGTATTTGCCATCAATCGGGCCACATCATGAAATCGGCACGATAGCAGACTGATGTTGTGGTTTGTAAGTGCTGAAAACTAGAATACACGATTTGCCAATAGAGATAGCAGAGGATGGTTTCGATCCATCGACCTCTGGGTTATGGGCCCAGCACGCTTCCGCTGCGCCACTCTGCTCTGAGTTGTTATGTGAGATGGAAATTGGACCTACAATCTCTATAGATTAGGTATGTATGCAGTGCAAATAGTTAGCCAAATGTACAGTCAAGTAAAACCTCAGCGTAGACATCCATTACGAGCAAATTGATGTTACAGTGAATTCATCTCCAGAGATTAGTGACTTTCTTTCTTGCCCCCACCCCCCCTATTGGCCAAAATGTCTGGGAAGTCAGACTAGTTCCTTTCTGACTAGCTCTTGGGCATCTGCAGAAGACACAGACATGTGAAACCAAGGTTTGCACATTTGTGGCAGTGGTGGGATTTGAACCCACGCCTCCAGAGAGACTGGAGCCTTAATCCAGCGCCTTAGACCACTCGGCCACACTACCTGCTAGTACTGTGTTTAGCTGATGCCTACTCTTTGCTCTTAACTCAAAGCAGGCAAAGCAGACAAGGCCACAAGTGAAGAAGATGTCAGGAAAAGTGATTGGTGGTCCCAGAGTTAAACTCTGAAGGCATCAGAAGGAATGGTAGGTCGTCTACAGCCTTGGCAGAGGATGGATTATGTCCACAGGCACAGAATATTTCTCCAGTGGCAACTCGGCAGTGGAGTGAGCTAGTGTTGAAGTTTCGGTACTGGAATTTGGCACCTAAAACCTCAACTGGCAGCGGTGGGATTCGAACCCACGCCTCCAGGGGAGACTGCGACCTGAACGCAGCACCTTAGACCGCTCGGCCACGCTACCACAATCTGTGATAAAGTACTTAATAGTTAATAGCTTGTTGATGACTTTCAATACAAGCCATGTTTCCAACTCGTCCTACTTTTCTATCGTTTGTGAAGTGAATCGTAAATCATGACTTAAATAGCTTGTTCATGGTCTAGTACATGTGTATAAGGCATATTCATAAAGCAGTGTTGGCAGTGGTGGCTTTTGAGGCCACAACTCCATAAAGACATAGGCCCTCATTTATCAACCGTGCGTACGCCAAAATATGGGTGTACGCCGAAATTACCGCAATTTTCAGCATTTACGATTTGCGCCAACGTTTGATTTTGAACTTGAGCCAAGACAAAAAACACGTCTGGTCGGGAGCTGTCGTACGCTTTGTCCTCGGCTGTTTTTCTGTCGTACACAAGCGGAGCAGCATTGTCTGAACTGCTGACAGGCATCTAAACATAGACAAATGTAGAAATAATAAGGATAAGAACTATTAAAAAAAAGTTGAATGGAATTCCTGTCTCCGTGTATCATTTCCACGTTTGAATCAGTATAGAATAGATTAATCAAGGATTACAATAATAATAATAATAATAATTATTATTATAATAATAATAATAATAATAATAATAAGAATCATTATTATTATTATTATCAGCAACATTGTCTGACCAGCTGAAAGGCATATATCTGCATGAACATAAACGAAGGTAGTAGGCCCAAATAAACAAGAGTTGAAATTCCTGTTTCCGTCTCATTTCCAATACGTTTGAAAGTATATAGATTAATCAAGTATCCTTCAGGATAATAATAATACTAATACTAATAATACTAATACTAATACTAATAATAATAATAATAATAATAATAATAATAATAATAATAATAATAATAATAATAATACTAATAATAATAATTATTATAGGCCTAAAGCCATGCACCCCGCATCAGCCAGGTGACAATAATCAAGTGATTTTAATTTGACCAATTACAAACATAAATGTAGATTCACGCACCTATTTAAATGAGCCTTGCCAGTCATCTGATCTCAACAATCATGGCATACCTGGCTCTGTTAGAGGACGTGAATGCAGCAGCAGCAGCAGAAGAAATTGAAAATGAGGATGAGCCCCGTGAACGGGCCCAACGGGTCTTCAGAGACCGGGCTGACCTCCTGGCAGAGGATGACGGATGGCTGATGAGCCGATTCCGTCTCCCAAGACATGTGCTGATCGATTTGTGCAACAGGCTTGATCCCCTGTTGAGGAGGAGCACCAGGCGCTCACGCGCCATACCTGTCCATATACAGGTGCTGTCCACGTTGGGGTGTCTGGCCACCGGGACTTTCCAACGTGAGATCGGGGATAGGTCTGGCATCTCACAGCCCTCCATCAGCCGAATGATGCCCTCAGTGTTGGAGGCTATTAAGTCCCTCACTGAGGAGTACATTCGGTTCCCATTCGTTGACGACCAGCAAACCGTGATTAAGAGAGACTTTTATGAGATTGCTGGTCTTCCGAATGTGGTTGGCGCGATTGATTGTACTCATGTGCGTATTAAACCACCATCGGATAATGATTATGCATACATCAATCGCAAAAACTACCATTCGATTAATGTGCAAGTGATCTGTGATGCCAACCTATCCCTCCTCAACGTGGTAGCCCGGTGGCCAGGGGGTTCGCATGACTCCTTTATTTTTAGAAATGGGAATATAGGAGTCCAACTAGAGGCTGGTGCACTGGGCGGCAGGAGCTACCTCGTGGGTGAGTATAGGCTGTGTTAAATATCGAATACATGTACTTTAATGTATAACATTTACTACATTTTCGGTGGGACTTGTGTTCTAGGTGACAAAGGCTATGCAATGGCTGACTATTTAGTCACGCCATTGCAGGATCCTGCGACTGCCCAGGAGCGCAGTTTCAATGCCGCTCACATAAAAACCCGTGGTACAGTGGAGCGCTGCATTGGCCTGCTAAAGGGTGAGATGCTTGGTCACATGTGTATACTAGTAGCCTAGCTCTTTATTTTCTGACATTTATTATTTGTATATTTACGTTTCATGCATTCGTTTGTATCAAAGGCAGGTGGATTTGCTTGAGCAGCAACGGGGGCACGCTGTTGTATAAGCCAGTGAAGGCATGCAATATCATCTTGGCCTGTGCGGTGTTGCACAACATCGCCCTGGTCAACGGCGTGCCCCTGGACGAAGACGTTGTCCAGCCAGATGAGCCGATGCCCATAGACCCCCCACCGGAAAACCCCTACCCGGGGGCTAGACAGAGGAGAGAGGACCTCATAAGGCGGTTCTAAAAAAGTAAGTAAAGTATACAGTTTGGAATTGGCACAGATACGTTACACATGTTAAAATGCACTTCACTTTTTCTCACTTAATTCAAAGAGGGTTTAAAAACATTGGCATATAACAGCAAAGGCAACGAATTGAAATATGGGCACCTATAAGCTCGATGTAAAATCAAGGCATATAGCAAAAAAGACCCTTGTTTAATAAATACTCTTTGCACAATGTTTACTCCCAATTTTTTTATTTATTTAGTTGGCTGCCGACTCTATCCACACTCTCCGTGAGGTTTATAATAGATCTATTGATTTCCCTCAGGGCCTGAACAATATCACGCTGCCCGGCCAGGACCGCGTCGTTCAACACCAGGGCTGTTGCCTGAGCCTGGCGTGGGGGACCTGCAGGAGCAGAGGAAGGGCGCGCGCTCTCACCGCGAGCTCCCGCACTGCTGGCTGGCTCTGGAGCGTTTGGAGATGGACGCACTCTGCCACCGTGCGCCCCCCCTCCCGCACTGCTGGCTGGCTCTGGAGCGTTGGGAGATGGACGCACTCTGCCACCGTGCGCCCCCCCTCCCGCACTGCTGGCTGGCTCTGGAGCGTTGGGAGATGGACGCACTCTGCCACCGTGCGCCCCCCCTCCCGCACTGCTGGCTGGCTCTGGAGCGTTGGGAGATGGACGCACTCTGCCACCGTGCGCCCCCCCTCCCGCACTGCTGGCTGGCTCTGGAGCGTTGGGCGCATGAGGGGATGGACGCGCACCGCCACTGTGCGCACCGCTGCTGTGAGCTGGTGGCTCACCACCACTGCAGCTAGGTTGCTCTGAAATGGGATAGGCGTAATAAATAAATAAAAACTTCAACCCGTATTTGAATGTGTGAATGTTGTACTCATTTCCTATAGGGTCCAATGATAGGTTTTGATTACTGGTATATGATATAGGCTAGTTTACTTACCATCATCAAACACGGCAGTGTCGCCGCCGGGCACCTCCAGTCCCTCAATGGACTCGGGTCCTATAATGGATACAATACGTTGCTCCACCTCTGTGAGGGTGAGGTCTGGATCAACCTGGTCAGAGGATCACAATGGAAATAAAATGAGCTCCCGATTTTTAAGCAATTACATTTAATCAACCCGTTAATTTTGTCTCAAGTAAACAATCAACAATGTCATATAACATATAGCTTTATACCTGACCACCACCAGTCAGCAGCTGAGCCTGGCGGATCTGGGACGCTTTTTTTTTTGTCCACATTTTGATGTCCGACCACTTCTTTTTGACCTAATGAACGGTATAAATTAGCCCTTTTCCAAATAGGCTATCACATATGTATATTTATTATTCAAATTATTATAGATTTGTATATCCAAGTATATTCAAGCATGTCAAACAAACCTCTGCTCTTGTCCGTAACACCTGGGAGACGCTGTTCACTCTGTCGGTGATGCGAGTCCACACTTTTGTTTTTTTATCATTGCCAATACCACTATTGGCGCCGGCAAATATAATTGTTTTGTTGAGATCCACCTCGTTCGTGAGTACATCGATTTCGGCCTCGGAATAATTCCGTTTCTTTGCCGTCTTCCGTTCGGCCATTGCTGCAAAACCGAGGGCGCGGCTAGATTTTATAGGGCGTGCCAGATTGATTTCAGTCGTCACATTTATCACTGCTAGGAATGAAATTAGGAAGAAACAGCTGTCTGCGATCACTTTGTAAATGCCGACCCGACGTGGGTGTACTACGAATCCTACACTCGAATTTGGGGCAGATTTTACACTCGATTGATAAATGAGGGCCATAAACTACATGTATTTGCCATCAATCGGGCCACATCATGAAATCGGCACGATAGCAGACTGATGTTGTGGTTTGTAAGTGCTGAAAACTAGAATAGACGATTTGCCAATAGAGATAGCAGAGGATGGTTTCGATCCATCGACCTCTGGGTTATGGGCCCAGCACGCTTCCGCTGCGCCACTCTGCTCTGAGTTGTTATGTGAGATGGAAATTGGACCTACAATCTCTATAGATTAGGTATGTATGCAGTGCAAATAGTTAGCCAAATGTACAGTCAAGTAAAACCTCAGCGTAGACATCCATTACGAGCAAATTGATGTTACAGTGAATTCATCTCCAGAGATTAGTGACTTTCTTTCTTGCCCCCACCCCCCCTATTGGCCAAAATGTCTGGGAAGTCAGACTAGTTCCTTTCTGACTAGCTCTTGGGCATCTGCAGAAGACACAGACATGTGAAACCAAGGTTTGCACATTTGTGGCAGTGGTGGGATTTGAACCCACGCCTCCAGAGAGACTGGAGCCTTAATCCAGCGCCTTAGACCACTCGGCCACACTACCTGCTAGTACTGTGTTTAGCTGATGCCTACTCTTTGCTCTTAACTCAAAGCAGGCAAAGCAGACAAGCCCACAAGTGAAGAAGATGTCAGAAAAAGTGATTGGTGGTCCCAGAGTTAAACTCTGAAGGCATCAGAAGGAATGGTAGGTCGTCTACAGCCTTGGCAGAGGATGGATTATGTCCACAGGCACAGAATATTTCTCCAGTGGCAACTCGGCAGTGGAGTGAGCTAGTGTTGAAGTTTCGGTACTGGAATTTGGCACCTAAAACCTCAACTGGCAGCGGTGGGATTCGAACCCACGCCTCCAGGGGAGACTGCGACCTGAACGCAGCGCCTTAGACCGCTCGGCCACGCTACCACAATCTGTGATAAAGTACTTAATAGTTAATAGCTTGTTGATGACTTTCAATACAAGCCATGTTTCCAACTCGTCCTACTTTTCTATCGTTTGTGAAGTGAATCGTAAATCATGACTTAAATAGCTTGTTCATGGTCTAGTACATGTGTATAAGGCATATTCATAAAGCAGTGTTGGCAGTGGTGGCTTTTGAGGCCACAACTCCATAAAGACATAAACTACATGTATTTGCCATCAATCGGGCCACATCATGAAATCGGCACGATAGCAGACTGATGTTGTGGTTTGTAAGTGCTGAAAACTAGAATACACGATTTGCCAATAGAGATAGCAGAGGATGGTTTCGATCCATCGACCTCTGGGTTATGGGCCCAGCACGCTTCCGCTGCGCCACTCTGCTCTGAGTTGTTATGTGAGATGGAAATTGGACCTACAATCTCTATAGATTAGGTATGTATGCAGTGCAAATAGTTAGCCAAATGTACAGTCAAGTAAAACCTCAGCGTAGACATCCATTACGAGCAAATTGATGTTACAGTGAATTCATCTCCAGAGATTAGTGACTTTCTTTCTTGCCCCCACCCCCCCTATTGGCCAAAATGTCTGGGAAGTCAGACTAGTTCCTTTCTGACTAGCTCTTGGGCATCTGCAGAAGACACAGACATGTGAAACCAAGGTTTGCACATTTGTGGCAGTGGTGGGATTTGAACCCACGCCTCCAGAGAGACTGGAGCCTTAATCCAGCGCCTTAGACCACTCGGCCACACTACCTGCTAGTACTGTGTTTAGCTGATGCCTACTCTTTGCTCTTAACTCAAAGCAGGCAAAGCAGACAAGGCCACAAGTGAAGAAGATGTCAGGAAAAGTGATTGGTGGTCCCAGAGTTAAACTCTGAAGGCATCAGAAGGAATGGTAGGTCGTCTACAGCCTTGGCAGAGGATGGATTATGTCCACAGGCACAGAATATTTCTCCAGTGGCAACTCGGCAGTGGAGTGAGCTAGTGTTGAAGTTTCGGTACTGGAATTTGGCACCTAAAACCTCAACTGGCAGCGGTGGGATTCGAACCCACGCCTCCAGGGGAGACTGCGACCTGAACGCAGCGCCTTAGACCGCTCGGCCACGCTACCACAATCTGTGATAAAGTACTTAATAGTTAATAGCTTGTTGATGACTTTCAATACAAGCCATGTTTCCAACTCCTCCTACTTTTCTATCGTTTGTGAAGTGAATCGTAAATCATGACTTAAATAGCTTGTTCATGGTCTAGTACATGTGTATAAGGCATATTCATAAAGCAGTGTTGGCAGTGGTGGCTTTTGAGGCCACAACTCCATAAAGACATAAACTACATGTATTTGCCATCAATCGGGCCACATCATGAAATCGGCACGATAGCAGACTGATGTTGTGGTTTGTAAGTGCTGAAAACTAGAATACAAGATTTGCCAATAGAGATAGCAGAGGATGGTTTCGATCCATCGACCTCTGGGTTATGGGCCCAGCACGCTTCCGCTGCGCCACTCTGCTCTGAGTTGTTATGTGAGATGGAAATTGGACCTACAATCTCTATAGATTAGGTATGAATGCAGTGCAATTAGTTAGCCAAATGTACAGTCAAGTAAAACCTCAGCGTAGACATCCATTACGAGCAAATTGATGTTACAGTGAATTCATCTCCAGAGATTAGTGACTTTCTTTCTTGCCCCCACCCCCCCTATTGGCCAAAATGTCTGGGAAGTCAGACTAGTTCCTTTCTGACTAGCTCTTGGGCATCTGCAGAAGACACAGACATGTGAAACCAAGGTTTGCACATTTGTGGCAGTGGTGGGATTTGAACCCACGCCTCCAGAGAGACTGGAGCCTTAATCCAGCGCCTTAGACCACTCGGCCACACTACCTGCTAGTACTGTGTTTAGCTGATGCCTACTCTTTGCTCTTAACTCAAAGCAGGCAAAGCAGACAAGGCCACAAGTGAAGAAGATGTCAGGAAAAGTGATTGGTGGTCCCAGAGTTAAACTCTGAAGGCATCAGAAGGAATGGTAGGTCGTCTACAGCCTTGGCAGAGGATGGATTATGTCCACAGGCACAGAATATTTCTCCAGTGGCAACTCGGCAGTGGAGTGAGCTAGTGTTGAAGTTTCGGTACTGGAATTTGGCACCTAAAACCTCAACTGGCAGCGGTGGGATTCGAACCCACGCCTCCAGGGGAGACTGCGACCTGAACGCAGCGCCTTAGACCGCTCGGCCACGCTACCACAATCTGTGATAAAGTACTTAATAGTTAATAGCTTGTTGATGACTTTCAATACAAGCCATGTTTCCAACTCGTCCTACTTTTCTATCGTTTGTGAAGTGAATCGTAAATCATGACTTAAATAGCTTGTTCATGGTCTAGTACATGTGTATAAGGCATATTCATAAAGCAGTGTTGGCGGTGGTGGCTTTTGAGGCCACAACTCCATAAAGACATAAACTACATGTATTTGCCATCAATCGGGCCACATCATGAAATCGGCACGATAGCAGACTGATGTTGTGGTTTGTAAGTGCTGAAAACTAGAATACACGATTTGCCAATTGAGATAGCAGAGGATAGTTTCGATCCATCGACCTCTGGGTTATGGGCCCAGCACGCTTCCGCTGCGCCACTCTGCTCTGAGTTGTTATGTGAGATGGAAATTGGACCTACAATCTCTATAGATTAGGTATGTATGCAGTGCAAATAGTTAGCCAAATGTACAGTCAAGTAAAACCTCAGCGTAGACATCCATTACGAGCAAATTGATGTTACAGTGAATTCATCTCCAGAGATTAGTGACTTTCTTTCTTGCCCCCACCCCCCCTATTGGCCAAAATGTCTGGGAAGTCAGACTAGTTCCTTTCTGACTAGCTCTTGGGCATCTGCAGAAGACACAGACATGTGAAACCAAGGTTTGCACATTTGTGGCAGTGGTGGGATTTGAACCCACGCCTCCAGAGAGACTGGAGCCTTAATCCAGCGCCTTAGACCACTCGGCCACACTACCTGCTAGTACTGTGTTTAGCTGATGCCTACTCTTTGCTCTTAACTCAAAGCAGGCAAAGCAGACAAGGCCACAAGTGAAGAAGATGTCAGGAAAAGTGATTGGTGGTCCCAGAGTTAAACTCTGAAGGCATCAGAAGGAATGGTAGGTCGTCTACAGCCTTGGCAGAGGATGGATTATGTCCACAGGCACAGAATATTTCTCCAGTGGCAACTCGGCAGTGGAGTGAGCTAGTGTTGAAGTTTCGGTACTGGAATTTGGCACCTAAAACCTCAACTGGCAGCGGTGGGATTCGAACCCACGCCTCCAGGGGAGACTGCGACCTGAACGCAGCGCCTTAGACCGCTCGGCCACGCTACCACAATCTGTGATAAAGTACTTAATAGTTAATAGCTTGTTGATGACTTTCAATACAAGCCATGTTTCCAACTCCTCCTACTTTTCTATCGTTTGTGAAGTGAATCGTAAATCATGACTTAAATAGCTTGTTCATGGTCTAGTACATGTGTATAAGGCATATTCATAAAGCAGTGTTGGCAGTGGTGGCTTTTGAGGCCACAACTCCATAAAGACATAAACTACATGTATTTGCCATCAATCGGGCCACATCATGAAATCGGCACGATAGCAGACTGATGTTGTGGTTTGTAAGTGCTGAAAACTAGAATACAAGATTTGCCAATAGAGATAGCAGAGGATGGTTTCGATCCATCGACCTCTGGGTTATGGGCCCAGCACGCTTCCGCTGCGCCACTCTGCTCTGAGTTGTTATGTGAGATGGAAATTGGACCTACAATCTCTATAGATTAGGTATGTATGCAGTGCAATTAGTTAGCCAAATGTACAGTCAAGTAAAACCTCAGCGTAGACATCCATTACGAGCAAATTGATGTTACAGTGAATTCATCTCCAGAGATTAGTGACTTTCTTTCTTGCCCCCACCCCCCCTATTGGCCAAAATGTCTGGGAAGTCAGACTAGTTCCTTTCTGACTAGCTCTTGGGCATCTGCAGAAGACACAGACATGTGAAACCAAGGTTTGCACATTTGTGGCAGTGGTGGGATTTGAACCCACGCCTCCAGGGAGACTGGAGCCTTAATCCAGCGCCTTAGACCACTCGGCCACACTACCTGCTAGTACTGTGTTTAGCTGATGCCTACTCTTTGCTCTTAACTCAAAGCAGGCAAAGCAGACAAGGCCACAAGTGAAGAAGATGTCAGGAAAAGTGATTGGTGGTCCCAGAGTTAAACTCTGAAGGCATCAGAAGGAATGGTAGGTCGTCTACAGCCTTGGCAGAGGATGGATTATGTCCACAGGCACAGAATATTTCTCCAGTGGCAACTCGGCAGTGGAGTGAGCTAGTGTTGAAGTTTCGGTACTGGAATTTGGCACCTAAAACCTCAACTGGCAGCGGTGGGATTCGAACCCACGCCTCCAGGGGAGACTGCGACCTGAACGCAGCGCCTTAGACCGCTCGGCCACGCTACCACAATCTGTGATAAAGTACTTAATAGTTAATAGCTTGTTGATGACTTTCAATACAAGCCATGTTTCCAACTCGTCCTACTTTTCTATCGTTTGTGAAGTGAATCGTAAATCATGACTTAAATAGCTTGTTCATGGTCTAGTACATGTGTATAAGGCATATTCATAAAGCAGTGTTGGCGGTGGTGGCTTTTGAGGCCACAACTCCATAAAGACATAAACTACATGTATTTGCCATCAATCGGGCCACATCATGAAATCGGCACGATAGCAGACTGATGTTGTGGTTTGTAAGTGCTGAAAACTAGAATACACGATTTGCCAATTGAGATAGCAGAGGATGGTTTCGATCCATCGACCTCTGGGTTATGGGCCCAGCACGCTTCCGCTGCGCCACTCTGCTCTGAGTTGTTATGTGAGATGGAAATTGGACCTACAATCTCTATAGATTAGGTATGTATGCAGTGCAAATAGTTAGCCAAATGTACAGTCAAGTAAAACCTCAGCGTAGACATCCATTACGAGCAAATTGATGTTACAGTGAATTCATCTCCAGAGATTAGTGACTTTCTTTCTTGCCCCCACCCCCCCTATTGGCCAAAATGTCTGGGAAGTCAGACTAGTTCCTTTCTGACTAGCTCTTGGGCATCTGCAGAAGACACAGACATGTGAAACCAAGGTTTGCACATTTGTGGCAGTGGTGGGATTTGAACCCACACCTCCAGAGAGACTGGAGCCTTAATCCAGCGCCTTAGACCACTCGGCCACACTACCTGCTAGTACTGTGTTTAGCTGATGCCTACTCTTTGCTCTTAACTCAAAGCAGGCAAAGCAGACAAGGCCACAAGTGAAGAAGATGTCAGGAAAAGTGATTGGTGGTCCCAGAGTTAAACTCTGAAGGCATCAGAAGGAATGGTAGGTCGTCTACAGCCTTGGCAGAGGATGGATTATGTCCACAGGCACAGAATATTTCTCCAGTGGCAACTCGGCAGTGGAGTGAGCTAGTGTTGAAGTTTCGGTACTGGAATTTGGCACCTAAAACCTCAACTGGCAGCGGTGGGATTCGAACCCACGCCTCCAGGGGAGACTGCGACCTGAACGCAGCGCCTTAGACCGCTCGGCCACGCTACCACAATCTGTGATAAAGTACTTAATAGTTAATAGCTTGTTGATGACTTTCAATACAAGCCATGTTTCCAACTCGTCCTACTTTTCTATCGTTTGTGAAGTGAATCGTAAATCATGACTTAAATAGCTTGTTCATGGTCTAGTACATGGGTATAAGGCATATTCATAAAGCAGTGTTGGCAGTGGTGGCTTTTGAGGCCACAACTCCATAAAGCCATAAACTACATGTATTTGCCATCAATCGGGCCACATCATGAAATCGGCACGATAGCAGACTGATGTTGTGGTTTGTAAGTGCTGAAAACTAGAATACACGATTTGCCAATAGAGATAGCAGAGGATGGTTTCGATCCATCGACCTCTGGGTTATGGGCCCAGCACGCTTCCGCTGCGCCACTCTGCTCTGAGTTGTTATGTGAGATGGAAATTGGACCTACAATCTCTATAGATTAGGTATGTATGCAGTGCAAATAGTTGGCCAAATGTACAGTCAAGTAAAACCTCAGCGTAGACATCCATTACGAGCAAATTGATGTTACAGTGAATTCATCTCCAGAGATTAGTGACTTTCTTTCTTGCCCCCACCCCCCCTATTGGCCAAAATGTCTGGGAAGTCAGACTAGTTCCTTTCTGACTAGCTCTTGGGCATCTGCAGAAGACACAGACATGTGAAACGAAGGTTTGCACATTTGTGGCAGTGGTGGGATTTGAACCCACGCCTCCAGAGAGACTGGAGCCTTAATCCAGCGCCTTAGACCACTCGGCCACACTACCTGCTAGTACTGTGTTTAGCTGATGCCTACTCTTTGCTCTTAACTCAAAGCAGGCAAAGCAGACAAGGCCACAAGTGAAGAAGATGTCAGGAAAAGTGATTGGTGGTCCCAGAGTTAAACTCTGAAGGCATCAGAAGGAATGGTAGGTCGTCTACAGCCTTGGCAGAGGATGGATTATGTCCACAGGCACAGAATATTTCTCCAGTGGCAACTCGGCAGTGGAGTGAGCTAGTGTTGAAGTTTCGGTACTGGAATTTGGCACCTAAAACCTCAACTGGCAGCGGTGGGATTCGAACCCACGCCTCCAGGGGAGACTGCGACCTGAACGCAGCGCCTTAGACCGCTCGGCCACGCTACCACAATCTGTGATAAAGTACTTAATAGTTAATAGCTTGTTGATGACTTTCAATACAAGCCATGTTTCCAACTCGTCCTACTTTTCTATCGTTTGTGAAGTGAATCGTAAATCATGACTTAAATAGCTTGTTCATGGTCTAGTACATGTGTATAAGGCATATTCATAAAGCAGTGTTGGCAGTGGTGGCTTTTGAGGCCACAACTCCATAAAGACATAAACTACATGTATTTGCCATCAATCGGGCCACATCATGAAATCGGCACGATAGCAGACTGATGTTGTGGTTTGTAAGTGCTGAAAACTAGAATACACGATTTGCCAATAGAGATAGCAGAGGATGGTTTCGATCCATCGACCTCTGGGTTATGGGCCCAGCACGCTTCCGCTGCGCCACTCTGCTCTGAGTTGTTATGTGAGATGGAAATTGGACCTACAATCTCTATAGATTAGGTATGTATGCAGTGCAAATAGTTAGCCAAATGTACAGTCAAGTAAAACCTCAGCGTAGACATCCATTACGAGCAAATTGATGTTACAGTGAATTCATCTCCAGAGATTAGTGACTTTCTTTCTTGCCCCCACCCCCCCTATTGGCCAAAATGTCTGGGAAGTCAGACTAGTTCCTTTCTGACTAGCTCTTGGGCATCTGCAGAAGACACAGACATGTGAAACCAAGGTTTGCACATTTGTGGCAATGGTGGGATTTGAACCCACGCCTCCAGAGAGACTGGAGCCTTAATCCAGCGCCTTAGACCACTCGGCCACACTACCTGCTAGTACTGTGTTTAGCTGATGCCTACTCTTTGCTCTTAACTCAAAGCAGGCAAAGCAGACAAGGCCACAAGTGAAGAAGATGTCAGGAAAAGTGATTGGTGGTCCCAGAGTTAAACTCTGAAGGCATCAGAAGGAATGGTAGGTCGTCTACAGCCTTGGCAGAGGATGGATTATGTCCACAGGCACAGAATATTTCTCCAGTGGCAACTCGGCAGTGGAGTGAGCTAGTGTTGAAGTTTCGGTACTGGAATTTGGCACCTAAAACCTCAACTGGCAGCGGTGGGATTCGAACCCACGCCTCCAGGGGAGACTGCGACCTGAACGCAGCACCTTAGACCGCTCGGCCACGCTACCACAATCTGTGATAAAGTACCTTATAGTTAATAGCTTGTTGATGACTTTCAATACAAGCCATGTTTCCAACTCGTCCTACTTTTCTATCGTTTGTGAAGTGAATCGTAAATCATGACTTAAATAGCTTGTTCATGGTCTAGTACATGTGTATAAGGCATATTCATAAAGCAGTGTTGGCAGTGGTGGCTTTTGAGGCCACAACTCCATAAAGACATAAACTACATGTATTTGCCATCAATCGGGCCACATCATGAAATCGGCACGATAGCAGACTGATGTTGTGGTTTGTAAGTGCTGAAAACTAGAATACACGATTTGCCAATAGAGATAGCAGAGGATGGTTTCGATCCATCGACCTCTGGGTTATGGGCCCAGCACGCTTCCGCTGCGCCACTCTGCTCTGAGTTGTTATGTGAGATGGAAATTGGACCTACAATCTCTATAGATTAGGTATGTATGCAGTGCAAATAGTTAGCCAAATGTACAGTCAAGTAAAACCTCAGCGTAGACATCCATTACGAGAAAATTGATGTTACAGTGAATTCATCTCCAGAGATTAGTGACTTTCTTTCTTGCCCCCACCCCCCCTATTGGCCAAAATGTCTGGGAAGTCAGACTATTTCCTTTCTGACTAGCTCTTGGGCATCTGCAGAAGACACAGACATGTGAAACCAAGGTTTGCACATTTGTGGCAATGGTGGGATTTGAACCCACGCCTCCAGAGAGACTGGAGCCTTAATCCAGCGCCTTAGACCACTCGGCCACACTACCTGCTAGTACTGTGTTTAGCTGATGCCTACTCTTTGCTCTTAACTCAAAGCAGGCAAAGCAGACAAGGCCACAAGTGAAGAAGATGTCAGGAAAAGTGATTGGTGGTCCCAGAGTTAAACTCTGAAGGCATCAGAAGGAATGGTAGGTCGTCTACAGCCTTGGCAGAGGATGGATTATGTCCACAGGCACAGAATATTTCTCCAGTGGCAACTCGGCAGTGGAGTGAGCTAGTGTTGAAGTTTCGGTACTGGAATTTGGCACCTAAAACCTCAACTGGCAGCGGTGGGATTCGAACCCACGCCTCCAGGGGAGACTGCGACCTGAACGCAGCACCTTAGACCGCTCGGCCACGCTACCACAATCTGTGATAAAGTACCTTATAGTTAATAGCTTGTTGATGACTTTCAATACAAGCCATGTTTCCAACTCGTCCTACTTTTCTATCGTTTGTGAAGTGAATCGTAAATCATGACTTAAATAGCTTGTTCATGGTCTAGTACATGTGTATAAGGCATATTCATAAAGCAGTGTTGGCAGTGGTGGCTTTTGAGGCCACAACTCCATAAAGACATAAACTACATGTATTTGCCATCAATCGGGCCACATCATGAAATCGGCACGATAGCAGACTGATGTTGTGGTTTGTAAGTGCTGAAAACTAGAATACACGATTTGCCAATAGAGATAGCAGAGGATGGTTTCGATCCATCGACCTCTGGGTTATGGGCCCAGCACGCTTCCGCTGCGCCACTCTGCTCTGAGTTGTTATGTGAGATGGAAATTGGACCTACAATCTCTATAGATTAGGTATGTATGCAGTGCAAATAGTTAGCCAAATGTACAGTCAAGTAAAACCTCAGCGTAGACATCCATTACGAGCAAATTGATGTTACAGTGAATTCATCTCCAGAGATTAGTGACTTTCTTTCTTGCCCCCACCCCCCCTATTGGCCAAAATGTCTGGGAAGTCAGACTAGTTCCTTTCTGACTAGCTCTTGGGCATCTGCAGAAGACACAGACATGTGAAACCAAGGTTTGCACATTTGTGGCAGTGGTGGGATTTGAACCCACGCCTCCAGAGAGACTGGAGCCTTAATCCAGCGCCTTAGACCACTCGGCCACACTACCTGCTAGTACTGTGTTTAGCTGATGCCTACTCTTTGCTCTTAACTCAAAGCAGGCAAAGCAGACAAGGCCACAAGTGAAGAAGATGTCAGGAAAAGTGATTGGTGGTCCCAGAGTTAAACTCTGAAGGCATCAGAAGGAATGGTAGGTCGTCTACAGCCTTGGCAGAGGATGGTGACGGCCCTGCCCCCTCTGCCTCACTGTAGGCTAGCCGGCAGCCTCTGTGATGGCAGAGTGGAGCAGGCCGTCAGCCCATTATTGTGCTCACCTGAGGTGGGTGGAGCTTAGGGCAGTATATAGGGAGCTCTCCTGGCTGCAGCTCAGTCTCTCTCTGTCCTCCCTGCAAGCAAGAGCTGCTTGGCCTAACCAACCTTTTGTCTAAGTTATGTTTTGCACCCTTTAATACAACACGCACACAGCACTCTCCAAACATCCATACACTGCAGACATTACTGATAACTGATATCCTCACATCCCACACTTCATTATTTGCTATTCTTTAATTACTTGACTATAATAAATATCATTACAAAACGTTTATGCTCTTGTGTGGACTCCCTGTTTTGCCATGCATCCCCTAGTGCATGACAAATGGGGGCTCGTCCGTACATAATTGATTAATTGATTAGTTTGTTTGGTTAAAAAAAAAAAAAAATCAGATTTTTTTTTTCTTTTTTAATTTGTTTGAGTTTGTCTTGGTTGGGAGTTTCACACTTGAGTTTGTTTGGTTGTTTTTGGTTAGGAGCCGGATGGAGAGAGCATTTGGCCCCAGCGTGTAGATTTGCAACAGGAGGTAAGTGTTGGGATGTGACTTGCAGGTGTTAGTTACATTTTGTTAGTTGGAACAAATCTCTGAGCGGCCTTTACCATTAGGGTATTGGTTGTTTGTTTCTTTCTTTAATTTACCCTTAGTGGAGTTTTGGTTTAGCGGCGGATCTTGGGGGTCACTCTAGGTGGCTGGAGGGGAGAAATCCTCATGCCCGAGTGCCGAACGTAGGCTAAGTTAGGTAAGTTAATTTAGGAATTTTAGGTAAGTTAGGGGGGGGTTTGTTCCATTTTGTTTGAAGTTATACTGCACCTTGTAAGGCACAGCCCCAACACTTAAGAGTTTTGTTGTTGTTTTTTTTGTTGTAATCTGTACACAAACAAATATGAGTTCCGTCATAGATTTTGTTAAGTCTCCGTCAGTGGAGTTGTTAGATCTGTGTACCAAGGAGCAGTTATTGTTGATTTCTGCACATTATGACATCACAGTGACAGAAAAGCTCAAGCCAGCAATGAAGGCCAGTCTAGTCAGAGGTTTGGCAGACAAGGGCATTTTGCAGCTTGTTGAAGTGGATGAGGCTCAGTCAGAGGTTGACTTCAAATGGAAAAGAGAACTTTTGATGTTAAAACAGGAACATTTGATGGAATTGGAAAAACTTAAACAAAAAACTGAGTTGGCCAAATTAGATGTGGAAAGCAGAAAGCTTGATTTGATCCAACAAGGTAAATTGTCAGCAGAATCACTATACACTGGCAATAGTGCAAATGGTGTGAGCGCAAAAGGTTCATCTTCGGACATTGGTATGAATCTGAGGATACTTCCCAGGTTTAATGAGAGTGATCCAGACACATTCTTTCTGTTATTCGAGAGAGTAGCAGATGCGCGAAACTGGCCAGACGAAGACCGTGTTTTGTTGTTGCAGTGTGTTCTCTCAGGCAAAGCACAGGAGGCATTTGCTGCTTTGAGTCCTATTGATTGTAGGAGTTATGAAAAGGTTAAAGCAGCAGTGCTTAAAATCTACGAATGGACAAACAGTCTCATGTGGAGTTTGTACGAGATTTGACTACACACTTTTCACGCTGGTGTTCATCTTCAGATGTTGAAAGCTTTGAACAACTGTTTAACCTTGTGGTCATGGAACAAGTCAAAAACACCGTGCCCTGTAATGTTGCCACGTACATCACAGAGAGTAAGGTAAAAACTCCAGCCGAGGCAGCAGTTCTGGCTGACGAGTATGCCTTAATTCACAAAGGCAAATTCAGTGGTCAGGGTACAGAGAAGGTGTACAGGGATACACTTTCCCATGCAACACTTGGTCCAGAGGTCCATAGACACAAAGTTGACCATGGGGTGGCACAAAGCATACAGGACAACTCGGTGGGAGTTTGTCGTTACTGTAAGGGTAATGGTCACTGGAAAAATGAGTGTCCAGTCCTTAAGTCTAAAGAGGAGTTCACAAGCTCACAGATTCGACCTGCTGCACTGGCCAATAGACTCAGGCCAGTTGCATTGCCTCAGCAGAGTTCACTCTTGCAGCCGCAGATGGATGGTTATATACCATTCATCTCGGAGGGGTTCTTGGCCGTCAAAGGAAGTGAGACAAAAGTGCCAGTGAAGGTGCTACGAGACTGTGGTACACTGGACTCGTTTGTGCGTGCATCTGTGTTGCCATTTTCATCTGGAACGGACACAGGGGAGACCATGTTGATTCGGGGAATGGGTATGGAAGTATTTCCTGTTCCGGTGCATAAAATGTGTCTCAGTTCAGGTTTGGTTAATGGTGAAGTGCGCCTGGGGGTGCGGCCTGACTTGCCAGTTGCAGGCGTGGACATCATTCTGGGCAATGATCTCTGTGGGGAGCGAGTGTGGGCAGATCAGGTACCAAATGTGATTGCTAGGAAATGGCCTGGGTCAAGTCAGCGAGGAAGTGTACCTGAATATTGTGCTGTTTCACATGCCAACATCTCCAGTATCAGAAAGCGAAAAAAGAAACGTCACAGGACAAAGCCAAAGCTCTCTCAAACTGTTGGAAAGGGTAGAAATGGGGTTGATGTTAAAGCCTGTACAGGTAGAGTGACTGGGTCCTCATTTCAACACCAGAACAGGGGGAAACTTCTGAGGTCACCTTGCGAGAGTGGTTGAATGACTACAATCCACTGACTTAGAGGTTGTTGTGTTGAACTGTTTTGCTAATGTTTATGTTGCTTGTTTTCTCCATTATAGACTGTCCTGTCTTCGGCTCTCTTAATTCGCTCCTGTGTACAAGGTTGCTGAGGCTGTAGGCAGGATGGTGTGGCAAAGTGGAGTCGCAGGTATTCAGGCGTATCTAGCATACAGTTGCACATTTGATTTTGGTAAACCTTAAATTTGTATGTTTTGGGCTGTAGGGGCATTGTCATACAGTATTAAGTAAAAAGATGACAACGTGGCTATTTGAATTGTTTAGTTTTGGTCAAGTTGTGATAATATTGGTTCTTTATTTGTTGCTAATTTGTGCTTTGTTTTTTTTAGATAATGTGGTGGAACCTCATTCTTATGGAGGGGGGTGTGACGGCCCTGCCCCCTCTGCCTCACTGTAGGCTAGCCGGCAGCCTCTGTGATGGCAGAGTGGAGCAGGCCGTCAGCCCATTATTGTGCTCACCTGAGGTGGGTGGAGCTTAGGGCAGTATATAGGGAGCTCTCCTGGCTGCAGCTCAGTCTCTCTCTGTCCTCCCTGCAAGCAAGAGCTGCTTGGCCTAACCAACCTTTTGTCTAAGTTATGTTTTGCACCCTTTAATACAACACGCACACAGCACTCTCCAAACATCCATACACTGCAGACATTACTGATAACTGATATCCTCACATCCCACACTTCATTATTTGCTATTCTTTAATTACTTGACTATAATAAATATCATTACAAAACGTTTATGCTCTTGTGTGGACTCCCTGTTTTGCCATGCATCCCCTAGTGCATGACAACAGGCACAGAATATTTCTCCAGTGGCAACTCGGCAGTGGAGTGAGCTAGTGTTGAAGTTTCGGTACTGGAATTTGGCACCTAAAACCTCAACTGGCAGCGGTGGGATTCGAACCCACGCCTCCAGGGGAGACTGCGACCTGAACGCAGCGCCTTAGACCGCTCGGCCACGCTACCACAATCTGTGATAAAGTACTTAATAGTTAATAGCTTGTTGATGACTTTCAATACAAGCCATGTTTCCAACTCGTCCTACTTTTCTATCGTTTGTGAAGTGAATCGTAAATCATGACTTAAATAGCTTGTTCATGGTCTAGTACATGTGTATAAGGCATATTCATAAAGCAGTGTTGGCAGTGGTGGCTTTTGAGGCCACAACTCCATAAAGACATAAACTACATGTATTTTGCCATCAATCGGGCCACATCATGAAATCGGCACGATAGCAGACTGATGTTGTGGTTTGTAAGTGCTGAAAACTAGAATACACGATTTGCCAATAGAGATAGCAGAGGATGGTTTCGATCCATCGACCTCTGGGTTATGGGCCCAGCACGCTTCCGCTGCGCCACTCTGCTCTGAGTTGTTATGTGAGATGGAAATTGGACCTACAATCTCTATAGATTAGGTATGTATGCAGTGCAAATAGTTAGCCAAATGTACAGTCAAGTAAAACCTCAGCGTAGACATCCATTACGAGCAAATTGATGTTACAGTGAATTCATCTCCAGAGATTAGTGACTTTCTTTCTTGCCCCCACCCCCCCTATTGGCCAAAATGTCTGGGAAGTCAGACTAGTTCCTTTCTGACTAGCTCTTGGGCATCTGCAGAAGACACAGACATGTGAAACCAAGGTTTGCACATTTGTGGCAGTGGTGGGATTTGAACCCACGCCTCCAGAGAGACTGGAGCCTTAATCCAGCGCCTTAGACCACTCGGCCACACTACCTGCTAGTACTGTGTTTAGCTGATGCCTACTCTTTGCTCTTAACTCAAAGCAGGCAAAGCAGACAAGGCCACAAGTGAAGAAGATGTCAGGAAAAGTGATTGGTGGTCCCAGAGTTAAACTCTGAAGGCATCAGAAGGAATGGTAGGTCGTCTACAGCCTTGGCAGAGGATGGATTATGTCCACAGGCACAGAATATTTCTCCAGTGGCAACTCGGCAGTGGAGTGAGCTAGTGTTGAAGTTTCGGTACTGGAATTTGGCACCTAAAACCTCAACTGGCAGCGGTGGGATTCGAACCCACGCCTCCAGGGGAGACTGCGACCTGAACGCAGCGCCTTAGACCGCTCGGCCACGCTACCACAATCTGTGATAAAGTACTTAATAGTTAATAGCTTGTTGATGACTTTCAATACAAGCCATGTTTCCAACTCGTCCTACTTTTCTATCGTTTGTGAAGTGAATCGTAAATCATGACTTAAATAGCTTGTTCATGGTCTAGTACATGTGTATAAGGCATATTCATAAAGCAGTGTTGGCAGTGGTGGCTTTTGAGGCCACAACTCCATAAAGACATAAACTACATGTATTTTGCCATCAATCGGGCCACATCATGAAATCGGCACGATAGCAGACTGATGTTGTGGTTTGTAAGTGCTGAAAACTAGAATACACGATTTGCCAATAGAGATAGCAGAGGATGGTTTCGATCCATCGACCTCTGGGTTATGGGCCCAGCACGCTTCCGCTGCGCCACTCTGCTCTGAGTTGTTATGTGAGATGGAAATTGGACCTACAATCTCTATAGATTAGGTATGTATGCAGTGCAAATAGTTAGCCAAATGTACAGTCAAGTAAAACCTCAGCGTAGACATCCATTACGAGCAAATTGATGTTACAGTGAATTCATCTCCAGAGATTAGTGACTTTCTTTCTTGCCCCCACCCCCCCTATTGGCCAAAATGTCTGGGAAGTCAGACTAGTTCCTTTCTGACTAGCTCTTGGGCATCTGCAGAAGACACAGACATGTGAAACCAAGGTTTGCACATTTGTGGCAGTGGTGGGATTTGAACCCACGCCTCCAGAGAGACTGGAGCCTTAATCCAGCGCCTTAGACCACTCGGCCACACTACCTGCTAGTACTGTGTTTAGCTGATGCCTACTCTTTGCTCTTAACTCAAAGCAGGCAAAGCAGACAAGGCCACAAGTGAAGAAGATGTCAGGAAAAGTGATTGGTGGTCCCAGAGTTAAACTCTGAAGGCATCAGAAGGAATGGTAGGTCGTCTACAGCCTTGGCAGAGGATGGATTATGTCCACAGGCACAGAATATTTCTCCAGTGGCAACTCGGCAGTGGAGTGAGCTAGTGTTGAAGTTTCGGTACTGGAATTTGGCACCTAAAACCTCAACTGGCAGCGGTGGGATTCGAACCCACGCCTCCAGGGGAGACTGCGACCTGAACGCAGCGCCTTAGACCGCTCGGCCACGCTACCACAATCTGTGATAAAGTACTTAATAGTTAATAGCTTGTTGATGACTTTCAATACAAGCCATGTTTCCAACTCGTCCTACTTTTCTATCGTTTGTGAAGTGAATCGTAAATCATGACTTAAATAGCTTGTTCATGGTCTAGTACATGTGTATAAGGCATATTCATAAAGCAGTGTTGGCAGTGGTGGCTTTTGAGGCCACAACTCCATAAAGACATAAACTACATGTATTTGCCATCAATCGGGCCACATCATGAAATCGGCACGATAGCAGACTGATGTTGTGGTTTGTAAGTGCTGAAAACTAGAATACACGATTTGCCAATAGAGATAGCAGAGGATGGTTTCGATCCATCGACCTCTGGGTTATGGGCCCAGCACGCTTCCGCTGCGCCACTCTGCTCTGAGTTGTTATGTGAGATGGAAATTGGACCTACAATCTCTATAGATTAGGTATGTATGCAGTGCAAATAGTTAGCCAAATGTACAGTCAAGTAAAACCTCAGCGTAGACATCCATTACGAGCAAATTGATGTTACAGTGAATTCATCTCCAGAGATTAGTGACTTTCTTTCTTGCCCCCACCCCCCCTATTGGCCAAAATGTCTGGGAAGTCAGACTAGTTCCTTTCTGACTAGCTCTTGGGCATCTGCAGAAGACACAGACATGTGAAACCAAGGTTTGCACATTTGTGGCAGTGGTGGGATTTGAACCCACGCCTCCAGAGAGACTGGAGCCTTAATCCAGCGCCTTAGACCACTCGGCCACACTACCTGCTAGTACTGTGTTTAGCTGATGCCTACTCTTTGCTCTTAACTCAAAGCAGGCAAAGCAGACAAGGCCACAAGTGAAGAAGATGTCAGGAAAAGTGATTGGTGGTCCCAGAGTTAAACTCTGAAGGCATCAGAAGGAATGGTAGGTCGTCTACAGCCTTGGCAGAGGATGGATTATGTCCACAGGCACAGAATATTTCTCCAGTGGCAACTCGGCAGTGGAGTGAGCTAGTGTTGAAGTTTCGGTACTGGAATTTGGCACCTAAAACCTCAACTGGCAGCGGTGGGATTCGAACCCACGCCTCCAGGGGAGACTGCGACCTGAACGCAGCGCCTTAGACCGCTCGGCCACGCTACCACAATCTGTGATAAAGTACTTAATAGTTAATAGCTTGTTGATGACTTTCAATACAAGCCATGTTTCCAACTCGTCCTACTTTTCTATCGTTTGTGAAGTGAATCGTAAATCATGACTTAAATAGCTTGTTCATGGTCTAGTACATGTGTATAAGGCATATTCATAAAGCAGTGTTGGCAGTGGTGGCTTTTGAGGCCACAACTCCATAAAGACATAAACTACATGTATTTGCCATCAATCGGGCCACATCATGAAATCGGCACGATAGCAGACTGATGTTGTGGTTTGTAAGTGCTGAAAACTAGAATACACGATTTGCCAATAGAGATAGCAGAGGATGGTTTCGATCCATCGACCTCTGGGTTATGGGCCCAGCACGCTTCCGCTGCGCCACTCTGCTCTGAGTTGTTATGTGAGATGGAAATTGGACCTACAATCTCTATAGATTAGGTATGTATGCAGTGCAAATAGTTAGCCAAATGTACAGTCAAGTAAAACCTCAGCGTAGACATCCATTACGAGCAAATTGATGTTACAGTGAATTCATCTCCAGAGATTAGTGACTTTCTTTCTTGCCCCCACCCCCCCTATTGGCCAAAATGTCTGGGAAGTCAGACTAGTTCCTTTCTGACTAGCTCTTGGGCATCTGCAGAAGACACAGACATGTGAAACCAAGGTTTGCACATTTGTGGCAGTGGTGGGATTTGAACCCACGCCTCCAGAGAGACTGGAGCCTTAATCCAGCGCCTTAGACCACTCGGCCACACTACCTGCTAGTACTGTGTTTAGCTGATGCCTACTCTTTGCTCTTAACTCAAAGCAGGCAAAGCAGACAAGGCCACAAGTGAAGAAGATGTCAGGAAAAGTGATTGGTGGTCCCAGAGTTAAACTCTGAAGGCATCAGAAGGAATGGTAGGTCGTCTACAGCCTTGGCAGAGGATGGATTATGTCCACAGGCACAGAATATTTCTCCAGTGGCAACTCGGCAGTGGAGTGAGCTAGTGTTGAAGTTTCGGTACTGGAATTTGGCACCTAAAACCTCAACTGGCAGCGGTGGGATTCGAACCCACGCCTCCAGGGGAGACTGCGACCTGAACGCAGCGCCTTAGACCGCTCGGCCACGCTACCACAATCTGTGATAAAGTACTTAATAGTTAATAGCTTGTTGATGACTTTCAATACAAGCCATGTTTCCAACTCGTCCTACTTTTCTATCGTTTGTGAAGTGAATCGTAAATCATGACTTAAATAGCTTGTTCATGGTCTAGTACATGTGTATAAGGCATATTCATAAAGCAGTGTTGGCAGTGGTGGCTTTTGAGGCCACAACTCCATAAAGACATAAACTACATGTATTTGCCATCAATCGGGCCACATCATGAAATCGGCACGATAGCAGACTGATGTTGTGGTTTGTAAGTGCTGAAAACTAGAATACACGATTTGCCAATAGAGATAGCAGAGGATGGTTTCGATCCATCGACCTCTGGGTTATGGGCCCAGCACGCTTCCGCTGCGCCACTCTGCTCTGAGTTGTTATGTGAGATGGAAATTGGACCTACAATCTCTATAGATTAGGTATGTATGCAGTGCAAATAGTTAGCCAAATGTACAGTCAAGTAAAACCTCAGCGTAGACATCCATTACGAGCAAATTGATGTTACAGTGAATTCATCTCCAGAGATTAGTGACTTTCTTTCTTGCCCCCACCCCCCCTATTGGCCAAAATGTCTGGGAAGTCAGACTAGTTCCTTTCTGACTAGCTCTTGGGCATCTGCAGAAGACACAGACATGTGAAACCAAGGTTTGCACATTTGTGGCAGTGGTGGGATTTGAACCCACGCCTCCAGAGAGACTGGAGCCTTAATCCAGCGCCTTAGACCACTCGGCCACACTACCTGCTAGTACTGTGTTTAGCTGATGCCTACTCTTTGCTCTTAACTCAAAGCAGGCAAAGCAGACAAGGCCACAAGTGAAGAAGATGTCAGGAAAAGTGATTGGTGGTCCCAGAGTTAAACTCTGAAGGCATCAGAAGGAATGGTAGGTCGTCTACAGCCTTGGCAGAGGATGGTTTAGGTCCACAGGCACAGAATATTTCTCCAGTGGCAACTCGGCAGTGGAGTGAGCTAGTGTTGAAGTTTCGGTACTGGAATTTGGCACCTAAAACCTCAACTGGCAGCGGTGGGATTCGAACCCACGCCTCCAGGGGAGACTGCGACCTGAACGCAGCGCCTTAGACCGCTCGGCCACGCTACCACAATCTGTGATAAAGTACTTAATAGTTAATAGCTTGTTGATGACTTTCAATACAAGCCATGTTTCCAACTCGTCCTACTTTTCTATCGTTTGTGAAGTGAATCGTAAATCATGACTTAAATAGCTTGTTCATGGTCTAGTACATGTGTATAAGGCATATTCATAAAGCAGTGTTGGCAGTGGTGGCTTTTGAGGCCACAACTCCATAAAGACATAAACTACATGTATTTGCCATCAATCGGGCCACATCATGAAATCGGCACGATAGCAGACTGATGTTGTGGTTTGTAAGTGCTGAAAACTAGAATACACGATTTGCCAATAGAGATAGCAGAGGATGGTTTCGATCCATCGACCTCTGGGTTATGGGCCCAGCACGCTTCCGCTGCGCCACTCTGCTCTGAGTTGTTATGTGAGATGGAAATTGGACCTACAATCTCTATAGATTAGGTATGTATGCAGTGCAAATAGTTAGCCAAATGTACAGTCAAGTAAAACCTCAGCGTAGACATCCATTACGAGCAAATTGATGTTACAGTGAATTCATCTCCAGAGATTAGTGACTTTCTTTCTTGCCCCCACCCCCCCTATTGGCCAAAATGTCTGGGAAGTCAGACTAGTTCCTTTCTGACTAGCTCTTGGGCATCTGCAGAAGACACAGACATGTGAAACCAAGGTTTGCACATTTGTGGCAGTGGTGGGATTTGAACCCACGCCTCCAGAGAGACTGGAGCCTTAATCCAGCGCCTTAGACCACTCGGCCACACTACCTGCTAGTACTGTGTTTAGCTGATGCCTACTCTTTGCTCTTAACTCAAAGCAGGCAAAGCAGACAAGGCCACAAGTGAAGAAGATGTCAGGAAAAGTGATTGGTGGTCCCAGAGTTAAACTCTGAAGGCATCAGAAGGAATGGTAGGTCGTCTACAGCCTTGGCAGAGGATGGATTATGTCCACAGGCACAGAATATTTCTCCAGTGGCAACTCGGCAGTGGAGTGAGCTAGTGTTGAAGTTTCGGTACTGGAATTTGGCACCTAAAACCTCAACTGGCAGCGGTGGGATTCGAACCCACGCCTCCAGGGGAGACTGCGACCTGAACGCAGCACCTTAGACCGCTCGGCCACGCTACCACAATCTGTGATAAAGTACTTAATAGTTAATAGCTTGTTGATGACTTTCAATACAAGCCATGTTTCCAACTCGTCCTACTTTTCTATCGTTTGTGAAGTGAATCGTAAATCATGACTTAAATAGCTTGTTCATGGTCTAGTACATGTGTATAAGGCATATTCATAAAGCAGTGTTGGCAGTGGTGGCTTTTGAGGCCACAACTCCATAAAGACATAGGCCCTCATTTATCAACCGTGCGTACGCCAAAATATGGGTGTACGCCGAAATTACCGCAATTTTCAGCATTTACGATTTGCGCCAACGTTTGATTTTGAACTTGAGCCAAGACAAAAAACACGTCTGGTCGGGAGCTGTCGTACGCTTTGTCCTCGGCTGTTTTTCTGTCGTACACAAGCGGAGCAGCATTGTCTGAACTGCTGACAGGCATCTAAACATAGACAAATGTAGAAATAATAAGGATAAGAACTATTAAAAAAAAGTTGAATGGAATTCCTGTCTCCGTGTATCATTTCCACGTTTGAATCAGTATAGAATAGATTAATCAAGGATTACAATAATAATAATAATAATAATTATTATTATAATAATAATAATAATAATAATAATAAGAATCATTATTATTATTATTATCAGCAACATTGTCTGACCAGCTGAAAGGCATATATCTGCATGAACATAAACGAAGGTAGTAGGCCCAAATAAACAAGAGTTGAAATTCCTGTTTCCGTCTCATTTCCAATACGTTTGAAAGTATATAGATTAATCAAGTATCCTTCAGGATAATAATAATACTAATACTAATAATACTAATACTAATACTAATAATAATAATAATAATAATAATAATAATAATAATAATAATAATAATAATAATAATAATAATACTAATAATAATAATTATTATAGGCCTAAAGCCATGCACCCCGCATCAGCCAGGTGACAATAATCAAGTGATTTTAATTTGACCAATTACAAACATAAATGTAGATTCACGCACCTATTTAAATGAGCCTTGCCAGTCATCTGATCTCAACAATCATGGCATACCTGGCTCTGTTAGAGGACGTGAATGCAGCAGCAGCAGCAGAAGAAATTGAAAATGAGGATGAGCCCCGTGAACGGGCCCAACGGGTCTTCAGAGACCGGGCTGACCTCCTGGCAGAGGATGACGGATGGCTGATGAGCCGATTCCGTCTCCCAAGACATGTGCTGATCGATTTGTGCAACAGGCTTGATCCCCTGTTGAGGAGGAGCACCAGGCGCTCACGCGCCATACCTGTCCATATACAGGTGCTGTCCACGTTGGGGTGTCTGGCCACCGGGACTTTCCAACGTGAGATCGGGGATAGGTCTGGCATCTCACAGCCCTCCATCAGCCGAATGATGCCCTCAGTGTTGGAGGCTATTAAGTCCCTCACTGAGGAGTACATTCGGTTCCCATTCGTTGACGACCAGCAAACCGTGATTAAGAGAGACTTTTATGAGATTGCTGGTCTTCCGAATGTGGTTGGCGCGATTGATTGTACTCATGTGCGTATTAAACCACCATCGGATAATGATTATGCATACATCAATCGCAAAAACTACCATTCGATTAATGTGCAAGTGATCTGTGATGCCAACCTATCCCTCCTCAACGTGGTAGCCCGGTGGCCAGGGGGTTCGCATGACTCCTTTATTTTTAGAAATGGGAATATAGGAGTCCAACTAGAGGCTGGTGCACTGGGCGGCAGGAGCTACCTCGTGGGTGAGTATAGGCTGTGTTAAATATCGAATACATGTACTTTAATGTATAACATTTACTACATTTTCGGTGGGACTTGTGTTCTAGGTGACAAAGGCTATGCAATGGCTGACTATTTAGTCACGCCATTGCAGGATCCTGCGACTGCCCAGGAGCGCAGTTTCAATGCCGCTCACATAAAAACCCGTGGTACAGTGGAGCGCTGCATTGGCCTGCTAAAGGGTGAGATGCTTGGTCACATGTGTATACTAGTAGCCTAGCTCTTTATTTTCTGACATTTATTATTTGTATATTTACGTTTCATGCATTCGTTTGTATCAAAGGCAGGTGGATTTGCTTGAGCAGCAACGGGGGCACGCTGTTGTATAAGCCAGTGAAGGCATGCAATATCATCTTGGCCTGTGCGGTGTTGCACAACATCGCCCTGGTCAACGGCGTGCCCCTGGACGAAGACGTTGTCCAGCCAGATGAGCCGATGCCCATAGACCCCCCACCGGAAAACCCCTACCCGGGGGCTAGACAGAGGAGAGAGGACCTCATAAGGCGGTTCTAAAAAAGTAAGTAAAGTATACAGTTTGGAATTGGCACAGATACGTTACACATGTTAAAATGCACTTCACTTTTTCTCACTTAATTCAAAGAGGGTTTAAAAACATTGGCATATAACAGCAAAGGCAACGAATTGAAATATGGGCACCTATAAGCTCGATGTAAAATCAAGGCATATAGCAAAAAAGACCCTTGTTTAATAAATACTCTTTGCACAATGTTTACTCCCAATTTTTTTATTTATTTAGTTGGCTGCCGACTCTATCCACACTCTCCGTGAGGTTTATAATAGATCTATTGATTTCCCTCAGGGCCTGAACAATATCACGCTGCCCGGCCAGGACCGCGTCGTTCAACACCAGGGCTGTTGCCTGAGCCTGGCGTGGGGGACCTGCAGGAGCAGAGGAAGGGCGCGCGCTCTCACCGCGAGCTCCCGCACTGCTGGCTGGCTCTGGAGCGTTTGGAGATGGACGCACTCTGCCACCGTGCGCCCCCCCTCCCGCACTGCTGGCTGGCTCTGGAGCGTTGGGAGATGGACGCACTCTGCCACCGTGCGCCCCCCCTCCCGCACTGCTGGCTGGCTCTGGAGCGTTGGGAGATGGACGCACTCTGCCACCGTGCGCCCCCCCTCCCGCACTGCTGGCTGGCTCTGGAGCGTTGGGAGATGGACGCACTCTGCCACCGTGCGCCCCCCCTCCCGCACTGCTGGCTGGCTCTGGAGCGTTGGGCGCATGAGGGGATGGACGCGCACCGCCACTGTGCGCACCGCTGCTGTGAGCTGGTGGCTCACCACCACTGCAGCTAGGTTGCTCTGAAATGGGATAGGCGTAATAAATAAATAAAAACTTCAACCCGTATTTGAATGTGTGAATGTTGTACTCATTTCCTATAGGGTCCAATGATAGGTTTTGATTACTGGTATATGATATAGGCTAGTTTACTTACCATCATCAAACACGGCAGTGTCGCCGCCGGGCACCTCCAGTCCCTCAATGGACTCGGGTCCTATAATGGATACAATACGTTGCTCCACCTCTGTGAGGGTGAGGTCTGGATCAACCTGGTCAGAGGATCACAATGGAAATAAAATGAGCTCCCGATTTTTAAGCAATTACATTTAATCAACCCGTTAATTTTGTCTCAAGTAAACAATCAACAATGTCATATAACATATAGCTTTATACCTGACCACCACCAGTCAGCAGCTGAGCCTGGCGGATCTGGGACGCTTTTTTTTTTGTCCACATTTTGATGTCCGACCACTTCTTTTTGACCTAATGAACGGTATAAATTAGCCCTTTTCCAAATAGGCTATCACATATGTATATTTATTATTCAAATTATTATAGATTTGTATATCCAAGTATATTCAAGCATGTCAAACAAACCTCTGCTCTTGTCCGTAACACCTGGGAGACGCTGTTCACTCTGTCGGTGATGCGAGTCCACACTTTTGTTTTTTTATCATTGCCAATACCACTATTGGCGCCGGCAAATATAATTGTTTTGTTGAGATCCACCTCGTTCGTGAGTACATCGATTTCGGCCTCGGAATAATTCCGTTTCTTTGCCGTCTTCCGTTCGGCCATTGCTGCAAAACCGAGGGCGCGGCTAGATTTTATAGGGCGTGCCAGATTGATTTCAGTCGTCACATTTATCACTGCTAGGAATGAAATTAGGAAGAAACAGCTGTCTGCGATCACTTTGTAAATGCCGACCCGACGTGGGTGTACTACGAATCCTACACTCGAATTTGGGGCAGATTTTACACTCGATTGATAAATGAGGGCCATAAACTACATGTATTTGCCATCAATCGGGCCACATCATGAAATCGGCACGATAGCAGACTGATGTTGTGGTTTGTAAGTGCTGAAAACTAGAATAGACGATTTGCCAATAGAGATAGCAGAGGATGGTTTCGATCCATCGACCTCTGGGTTATGGGCCCAGCACGCTTCCGCTGCGCCACTCTGCTCTGAGTTGTTATGTGAGATGGAAATTGGACCTACAATCTCTATAGATTAGGTATGTATGCAGTGCAAATAGTTAGCCAAATGTACAGTCAAGTAAAACCTCAGCGTAGACATCCATTACGAGCAAATTGATGTTACAGTGAATTCATCTCCAGAGATTAGTGACTTTCTTTCTTGCCCCCACCCCCCCTATTGGCCAAAATGTCTGGGAAGTCAGACTAGTTCCTTTCTGACTAGCTCTTGGGCATCTGCAGAAGACACAGACATGTGAAACCAAGGTTTGCACATTTGTGGCAGTGGTGGGATTTGAACCCACGCCTCCAGAGAGACTGGAGCCTTAATCCAGCGCCTTAGACCACTCGGCCACACTACCTGCTAGTACTGTGTTTAGCTGATGCCTACTCTTTGCTCTTAACTCAAAGCAGGCAAAGCAGACAAGCCCACAAGTGAAGAAGATGTCAGAAAAAGTGATTGGTGGTCCCAGAGTTAAACTCTGAAGGCATCAGAAGGAATGGTAGGTCGTCTACAGCCTTGGCAGAGGATGGATTATGTCCACAGGCACAGAATATTTCTCCAGTGGCAACTCGGCAGTGGAGTGAGCTAGTGTTGAAGTTTCGGTACTGGAATTTGGCACCTAAAACCTCAACTGGCAGCGGTGGGATTCGAACCCACGCCTCCAGGGGAGACTGCGACCTGAACGCAGCGCCTTAGACCGCTCGGCCACGCTACCACAATCTGTGATAAAGTACTTAATAGTTAATAGCTTGTTGATGACTTTCAATACAAGCCATGTTTCCAACTCGTCCTACTTTTCTATCGTTTGTGAAGTGAATCGTAAATCATGACTTAAATAGCTTGTTCATGGTCTAGTACATGTGTATAAGGCATATTCATAAAGCAGTGTTGGCAGTGGTGGCTTTTGAGGCCACAACTCCATAAAGACATAAACTACATGTATTTGCCATCAATCGGGCCACATCATGAAATCGGCACGATAGCAGACTGATGTTGTGGTTTGTAAGTGCTGAAAACTAGAATACACGATTTGCCAATAGAGATAGCAGAGGATGGTTTCGATCCATCGACCTCTGGGTTATGGGCCCAGCACGCTTCCGCTGCGCCACTCTGCTCTGAGTTGTTATGTGAGATGGAAATTGGACCTACAATCTCTATAGATTAGGTATGTATGCAGTGCAAATAGTTAGCCAAATGTACAGTCAAGTAAAACCTCAGCGTAGACATCCATTACGAGCAAATTGATGTTACAGTGAATTCATCTCCAGAGATTAGTGACTTTCTTTCTTGCCCCCACCCCCCCTATTGGCCAAAATGTCTGGGAAGTCAGACTAGTTCCTTTCTGACTAGCTCTTGGGCATCTGCAGAAGACACAGACATGTGAAACCAAGGTTTGCACATTTGTGGCAGTGGTGGGATTTGAACCCACGCCTCCAGAGAGACTGGAGCCTTAATCCAGCGCCTTAGACCACTCGGCCACACTACCTGCTAGTACTGTGTTTAGCTGATGCCTACTCTTTGCTCTTAACTCAAAGCAGGCAAAGCAGACAAGGCCACAAGTGAAGAAGATGTCAGGAAAAGTGATTGGTGGTCCCAGAGTTAAACTCTGAAGGCATCAGAAGGAATGGTAGGTCGTCTACAGCCTTGGCAGAGGATGGATTATGTCCACAGGCACAGAATATTTCTCCAGTGGCAACTCGGCAGTGGAGTGAGCTAGTGTTGAAGTTTCGGTACTGGAATTTGGCACCTAAAACCTCAACTGGCAGCAGTGGGATTCGAACCCACGCCTCCAGGGGAGACTGCGACCTGAACGCAGCGCCTTAGACCGCTCGGCCACGCTACCACAATCTGTGATAAAGTACTTAATAGTTAATAGCTTGTTGATGACTTTCAATACAAGCCATGTTTCCAACTCCTCCTACTTTTCTATCGTTTGTGAAGTGAATCGTAAATCATGACTTAAATAGCTTGTTCATGGTCTAGTACATGTGTATAAGGCATATTCATAAAGCAGTGTTGGCAGTGGTGGCTTTTGAGGCCACAACTCCATAAAGACATAAACTACATGTATTTGCCATCAATCGGGCCACATCATGAAATCGGCACGATAGCAGACTGATGTTGTGGTTTGTAAGTGCTGAAAACTAGAATACAAGATTTGCCAATAGAGATAGCAGAGGATGGTTTCGATCCATCGACCTCTGGGTTATGGGCCCAGCACGCTTCCGCTGCGCCACTCTGCTCTGAGTTGTTATGTGAGATGGAAATTGGACCTACAATCTCTATAGATTAGGTATGAATGCAGTGCAATTAGTTAGCCAAATGTACAGTCAAGTAAAACCTCAGCGTAGACATCCATTACGAGCAAATTGATGTTACAGTGAATTCATCTCCAGAGATTAGTGACTTTCTTTCTTGCCCCCACCCCCCCTATTGGCCAAAATGTCTGGGAAGTCAGACTAGTTCCTTTCTGACTAGCTCTTGGGCATCTGCAGAAGACACAGACATGTGAAACCAAGGTTTGCACATTTGTGGCAGTGGTGGGATTTGAACCCACGCCTCCAGAGAGACTGGAGCCTTAATCCAGCGCCTTAGACCACTCGGCCACACTACCTGCTAGTACTGTGTTTAGCTGATGCCTACTCTTTGCTCTTAACTCAAAGCAGGCAAAGCAGACAAGGCCACAAGTGAAGAAGATGTCAGGAAAAGTGATTGGTGGTCCCAGAGTTAAACTCTGAAGGCATCAGAAGGAATGGTAGGTCGTCTACAGCCTTGGCAGAGGATGGATTATGTCCACAGGCACAGAATATTTCTCCAGTGGCAACTCGGCAGTGGAGTGAGCTAGTGTTGAAGTTTCGGTACTGGAATTTGGCACCTAAAACCTCAACTGGCAGCGGTGGGATTCGAACCCACGCCTCCAGGGGAGACTGCGACCTGAACGCAGCGCCTTAGACCGCTCGGCCACGCTACCACAATCTGTGATAAAGTACTTAATAGTTAATAGCTTGTTGATGACTTTCAATACAAGCCATGTTTCCAACTCGTCCTACTTTTCTATCGTTTGTGAAGTGAATCGTAAATCATGACTTAAATAGCTTGTTCATGGTCTAGTACATGTGTATAAGGCATATTCATAAAGCAGTGTTGGCGGTGGTGGCTTTTGAGGCCACAACTCCATAAAGACATAAACTACATGTATTTGCCATCAATCGGGCCACATCATGAAATCGGCACGATAGCAGACTGATGTTGTGGTTTGTAAGTGCTGAAAACTAGAATACACGATTTGCCAATTGAGATAGCAGAGGATAGTTTCGATCCATCGACCTCTGGGTTATGGGCCCAGCACGCTTCCGCTGCGCCACTCTGCTCTGAGTTGTTATGTGAGATGGAAATTGGACCTACAATCTCTATAGATTAGGTATGTATGCAGTGCAAATAGTTAGCCAAATGTACAGTCAAGTAAAACCTCAGCGTAGACATCCATTACGAGCAAATTGATGTTACAGTGAATTCATCTCCAGAGATTAGTGACTTTCTTTCTTGCCCCCACCCCCCCTATTGGCCAAAATGTCTGGGAAGTCAGACTAGTTCCTTTCTGACTAGCTCTTGGGCATCTGCAGAAGACACAGACATGTGAAACCAAGGTTTGCACATTTGTGGCAGTGGTGGGATTTGAACCCACGCCTCCAGAGAGACTGGAGCCTTAATCCAGCGCCTTAGACCACTCGGCCACACTACCTGCTAGTACTGTGTTTAGCTGATGCCTACTCTTTGCTCTTAACTCAAAGCAGGCAAAGCAGACAAGGCCACAAGTGAAGAAGATGTCAGGAAAAGTGATTGGTGGTCCCAGAGTTAAACTCTGAAGGCATCAGAAGGAATGGTAGGTCGTCTACAGCCTTGGCAGAGGATGGATTATGTCCACAGGCACAGAATATTTCTCCAGTGGCAACTCGGCAGTGGAGTGAGCTAGTGTTGAAGTTTCGGTACTGGAATTTGGCACCTAAAACCTCAACTGGCAGCGGTGGGATTCGAACCCACGCCTCCAGGGGAGACTGCGACCTGAACGCAGCGCCTTAGACCGCTCGGCCACGCTACCACAATCTGTGATAAAGTACTTAATAGTTAATAGCTTGTTGATGACTTTCAATACAAGCCATGTTTCCAACTCCTCCTACTTTTCTATCGTTTGTGAAGTGAATCGTAAATCATGACTTAAATAGCTTGTTCATGGTCTAGTACATGTGTATAAGGCATATTCATAAAGCAGTGTTGGCAGTGGTGGCTTTTGAGGCCACAACTCCATAAAGACATAAACTACATGTATTTGCCATCAATCGGGCCACATCATGAAATCGGCACGATAGCAGACTGATGTTGTGGTTTGTAAGTGCTGAAAACTAGAATACAAGATTTGCCAATAGAGATAGCAGAGGATGGTTTCGATCCATCGACCTCTGGGTTATGGGCCCAGCACGCTTCCGCTGCGCCACTCTGCTCTGAGTTGTTATGTGAGATGGAAATTGGACCTACAATCTCTATAGATTAGGTATGTATGCAGTGCAATTAGTTAGCCAAATGTACAGTCAAGTAAAACCTCAGCGTAGACATCCATTACGAGCAAATTGATGTTACAGTGAATTCATCTCCAGAGATTAGTGACTTTCTTTCTTGCCCCCACCCCCCCTATTGGCCAAAATGTCTGGGAAGTCAGACTAGTTCCTTTCTGACTAGCTCTTGGGCATCTGCAGAAGACACAGACATGTGAAACCAAGGTTTGCACATTTGTGGCAGTGGTGGGATTTGAACCCACGCCTCCAGGGAGACTGGAGCCTTAATCCAGCGCCTTAGACCACTCGGCCACACTACCTGCTAGTACTGTGTTTAGCTGATGCCTACTCTTTGCTCTTAACTCAAAGCAGGCAAAGCAGACAAGGCCACAAGTGAAGAAGATGTCAGGAAAAGTGATTGGTGGTCCCAGAGTTAAACTCTGAAGGCATCAGAAGGAATGGTAGGTCGTCTACAGCCTTGGCAGAGGATGGATTATGTCCACAGGCACAGAATATTTCTCCAGTGGCAACTCGGCAGTGGAGTGAGCTAGTGTTGAAGTTTCGGTACTGGAATTTGGCACCTAAAACCTCAACTGGCAGCGGTGGGATTCGAACCCACGCCTCCAGGGGAGACTGCGACCTGAACGCAGCGCCTTAGACCGCTCGGCCACGCTACCACAATCTGTGATAAAGTACTTAATAGTTAATAGCTTGTTGATGACTTTCAATACAAGCCATGTTTCCAACTCGTCCTACTTTTCTATCGTTTGTGAAGTGAATCGTAAATCATGACTTAAATAGCTTGTTCATGGTCTAGTACATGTGTATAAGGCATATTCATAAAGCAGTGTTGGCGGTGGTGGCTTTTGAGGCCACAACTCCATAAAGACATAAACTACATGTATTTGCCATCAATCGGGCCACATCATGAAATCGGCACGATAGCAGACTGATGTTGTGGTTTGTAAGTGCTGAAAACTAGAATACACGATTTGCCAATTGAGATAGCAGAGGATGGTTTCGATCCATCGACCTCTGGGTTATGGGCCCAGCACGCTTCCGCTGCGCCACTCTGCTCTGAGTTGTTATGTGAGATGGAAATTGGACCTACAATCTCTATAGATTAGGTATGTATGCAGTGCAAATAGTTAGCCAAATGTACAGTCAAGTAAAACCTCAGCGTAGACATCCATTACGAGCAAATTGATGTTACAGTGAATTCATCTCCAGAGATTAGTGACTTTCTTTCTTGCCCCCACCCCCCCTATTGGCCAAAATGTCTGGGAAGTCAGACTAGTTCCTTTCTGACTAGCTCTTGGGCATCTGCAGAAGACACAGACATGTGAAACCAAGGTTTGCACATTTGTGGCAGTGGTGGGATTTGAACCCACACCTCCAGAGAGACTGGAGCCTTAATCCAGCGCCTTAGACCACTCGGCCACACTACCTGCTAGTACTGTGTTTAGCTGATGCCTACTCTTTGCTCTTAACTCAAAGCAGGCAAAGCAGACAAGGCCACAAGTGAAGAAGATGTCAGGAAAAGTGATTGGTGGTCCCAGAGTTAAACTCTGAAGGCATCAGAAGGAATGGTAGGTCGTCTACAGCCTTGGCAGAGGATGGATTATGTCCACAGGCACAGAATATTTCTCCAGTGGCAACTCGGCAGTGGAGTGAGCTAGTGTTGAAGTTTCGGTACTGGAATTTGGCACCTAAAACCTCAACTGGCAGCGGTGGGATTCGAACCCACGCCTCCAGGGGAGACTGCGACCTGAACGCAGCGCCTTAGACCGCTCGGCCACGCTACCACAATCTGTGATAAAGTACTTAATAGTTAATAGCTTGTTGATGACTTTCAATACAAGCCATGTTTCCAACTCGTCCTACTTTTCTATCGTTTGTGAAGTGAATCGTAAATCATGACTTAAATAGCTTGTTCATGGTCTAGTACATGGGTATAAGGCATATTCATAAAGCAGTGTTGGCAGTGGTGGCTTTTGAGGCCACAACTCCATAAAGCCATAAACTACATGTATTTGCCATCAATCGGGCCACATCATGAAATCGGCACGATAGCAGACTGATGTTGTGGTTTGTAAGTGCTGAAAACTAGAATACACGATTTGCCAATAGAGATAGCAGAGGATGGTTTCGATCCATCGACCTCTGGGTTATGGGCCCAGCACGCTTCCGCTGCGCCACTCTGCTCTGAGTTGTTATGTGAGATGGAAATTGGACCTACAATCTCTATAGATTAGGTATGTATGCAGTGCAAATAGTTGGCCAAATGTACAGTCAAGTAAAACCTCAGCGTAGACATCCATTACGAGCAAATTGATGTTACAGTGAATTCATCTCCAGAGATTAGTGACTTTCTTTCTTGCCCCCACCCCCCCTATTGGCCAAAATGTCTGGGAAGTCAGACTAGTTCCTTTCTGACTAGCTCTTGGGCATCTGCAGAAGACACAGACATGTGAAACCAAGGTTTGCACATTTGTGGCAGTGGTGGGATTTGAACCCACGCCTCCAGAGAGACTGGAGCCTTAATCCAGCGCCTTAGACCACTCGGCCACACTACCTGCTAGTACTGTGTTTAGCTGATGCCTACTCTTTGCTCTTAACTCAAAGCAGGCAAAGCAGACAAGGCCACAAGTGAAGAAGATGTCAGGAAAAGTGATTGGTGGTCCCAGAGTTAAACTCTGAAGGCATCAGAAGGAATGGTAGGTCGTCTACAGCCTTGGCAGAGGATGGATTATGTCCACAGGCACAGAATATTTCTCCAGTGGCAACTCGGCAGTGGAGTGAGCTAGTGTTGAAGTTTCGGTACTGGAATTTGGCACCTAAAACCTCAACTGGCAGCGGTGGGATTCGAACCCACGCCTCCAGGGGAGACTGCGACCTGAACGCAGCGCCTTAGACCGCTCGGCCACGCTACCACAATCTGTGATAAAGTACTTAATAGTTAATAGCTTGTTGATGACTTTCAATACAAGCCATGTTTCCAACTCCTCCTACTTTTCTATCGTTTGTGAAGTGAATCGTAAATCATGACTTAAATAGCTTGTTCATGGTCTAGTACATGTGTATAAGGCATATTCATAAAGCAGTGTTGGCAGTGGTGGCTTTTGAGGCCACAACTCCATAAAGACATAAACTACATGTATTTGCCATCAATCGGGCCACATCATGAAATCGGCACGATAGCAGACTGATGTTGTGGTTTGTAAGTGCTGAAAACTAGAATACAAGATTTGCCAATAGAGATAGCAGAGGATGGTTTCGATCCATCGACCTCTGGGTTATGGGCCCAGCACGCTTCCGCTGCGCCACTCTGCTCTGAGTTGTTATGTGAGATGGAAATTGGACCTACAATCTCTATAGATTAGGTATGTATGCAGTGCAAATAGTTAGCCAAATGTACAGTCAAGTAAAACCTCAGCGTAGACATCCATTACGAGCAAATTGATGTTACAGTGAATTCATCTCCAGAGATTAGTGACTTTCTTTCTTGCCCCCACCCCCCCTATTGGCCAAAATGTCTGGGAAGTCAGACTAGTTCCTTTCTGACTAGCTCTTGGGCATCTGCAGAAGACACAGACATGTGAAACCAAGGTTTGCACATTTGTGGCAGTGGTGGGATTTGAACCCACGCCTCCAGAGAGACTGGAGCCTTAATCCAGCGCCTTAGACCACTCGGCCACACTACCTGCTAGTACTGTGTTTAGCTGATGCCTACTCTTTGCTCTTAACTCAAAGCAGGCAAAGCAGACAAGGCCACAAGTGAAGAAGATGTCAGGAAAAGTGATTGGTGGTCCCAGAGTTAAACTCTGAAGGCATCAGAAGGAATGGTAGGTCGTCTACAGCCTTGGCAGAGGATGGATTATGTCCACAGGCACAGAATATTTCTCCAGTGGCAACTCGGCAGTGGAGTGAGCTAGTGTTGAAGTTTCGGTACTGGAATTTGGCACCTAAAACCTCAACTGGCAGCGGTGGGATTCGAACCCACGCCTCCAGGGGAGACTGCGACCTGAACGCAGCGCCTTAGACCGCTCGGCCACGCTACCACAATCTGTGATAAAGTACTTAATAGTTAATAGCTTGTTGATGACTTTCAATACAAGCCATGTTTCCAACTCGTCCTACTTTTCTATCGTTTGTGAAGTGAATCGTAAATCATGACTTAAATAGCTTGTTCATGGTCTAGTACATGTGTATAAGGCATATTCATAAAGCAGTGTTGGCAGTGGTGGCTTTTGAGGCCACAACTCCATAAAGACATAAACTACATGTATTTGCCATCAATCGGGCCACATCATGAAATCGGCACGATAGCAGACTGATGTTGTGGTTTGTAAGTGCTGAAAACTAGAATACACGATTTGCCAATAGAGATAGCAGAGGATGGTTTCGATCCATCGACCTCTGGGTTATGGGCCCAGCACGCTTCCGCTGCGCCACTCTGCTCTGAGTTGTTATGTGAGATGGAAATTGGACCTACAATCTCTATAGATTAGGTATGTATGCAGTGCAAATAGTTAGCCAAATGTACAGTCAAGTAAAACCTCAGCGTAGACATCCATTACGAGCAAATTGATGTTACAGTGAATTCATCTCCAGAGATTAGTGACTTTCTTTCTTGCCCCCACCCCCCCTATTGGCCAAAATGTCTGGGAAGTCAGACTAGTTCCTTTCTGACTAGCTCTTGGGCATCTGCAGAAGACACAGACATGTGAAACCAAGGTTTGCACATTTGTGGCAGTGGTGGGATTTGAACCCACGCCTCCAGAGAGACTGGAGCCTTAATCCAGCGCCTTAGACCACTCGGCCACACTACCTGCTAGTACTGTGTTTAGCTGATGCCTACTCTTTGCTCTTAACTCAAAGCAGGCAAAGCAGACAAGGCCACAAGTGAAGAAGATGTCAGGAAAAGTGATTGGTGGTCCCAGAGTTAAACTCTGAAGGCATCAGAAGGAATGGTAGGTCGTCTACAGCCTTGGCAGAGGATGGATTATGTCCACAGGCACAGAATATTTCTCCAGTGGCAACTCGGCAGTGGAGTGAGCTAGTGTTGAAGTTTCGGTACTGGAATTTGGCACCTAAAACCTCAACTGGCAGCGGTGGGATTCGAACCCACGCCTCCGGGGGAGACTGCGACCTGAACGCAGCGCCTTAGACCGCTCGGCCACGCTACCACAATCTGTGATAAAGTACTTAATAGTTAATAGCTTGTTGATGACTTTCAATACAAGCCATGTTTCCAACTCCTCCTACTTTTCTATCGTTTGTGAAGTGAATCGTAAATCATGACTTAAATAGCTTGTTCATGGTCTAGTACATGTGTATAAGGCATATTCATAAAGCAGTGTTGGCAGTGGTGGCTTTTGAGGCCACAACTCCATAAAGACATAAACTACATGTATTTGCCATCAATCGGGCCACATCATGAAATCGGCACGATAGCAGACTGATGTTGTGGTTTGTAAGTGCTGAAAACTAGAATACAAGATTTGCCAATAGAGATAGCAGAGGATGGTTTCGATCCATCGACCTCTGGGTTATGGGCCCAGCACGCTTCCGCTGCGCCACTCTGCTCTGAGTTGTTATGTGAGATGGAAATTGGACCTACAATCTCTATAGATTAGGTATGTATGCAGTGCAAATAGTTAGCCAAATGTACAGTCAAGTAAAACCTCAGCGTAGACATCCATTACGAGCAAATTGATGTTACAGTGAATTCATCTCCAGAGATTAGTGACTTTCTTTCTTGCCCCCACCCCCCCTATTGGCCAAAATGTCTGGGAAGTCAGACTAGTTCCTTTCTGACTAGCTCTTGGGCATCTGCAGAAGACACAGACATGTGAAACCAAGGTTTGCACATTTGTGGCAGTGGTGGGATTTGAACCCACGCCTCCAGAGAGACTGGAGCCTTAATCCAGCGCCTTAGACCACTCGGCCACACTACCTGCTAGTACTGTGTTTAGCTGATGCCTACTCTTTGCTCTTAACTCAAAGCAGGCAAAGCAGACAAGGCCACAAGTGAAGAAGATGTCAGGAAAAGTGATTGGTGGTCCCAGAGTTAAACTCTGAAGGCATCAGAAGGAATGGTAGGTCGTCTACAGCCTTGGCAGAGGATGGATTATGTCCACAGGCACAGAATATTTCTCCAGTGGCAACTCGGCAGTGGAGTGAGCTAGTGTTGAAGTTTCGGTACTGGAATTTGGCACCTAAAACCTCAACTGGCAGCGGTGGGATTCGAACCCACGCCTCCGGGGGAGACTGCGACCTGAACGCAGCGCCTTAGACCGCTCGGCCACGCTACCACAATCTGTGATAAAGTACTTAATAGTTAATAGCTTGTTGATGACTTTCAATACAAGCCATGTTTCCAACTCGTCCTACTTTTCTATCGTTTGTGAAGTGAATCGTAAATCATGACTTAAATAGCTTGTTCATGGTCTAGTACATGTGTATAAGGCATATTCATAAAGCAGTGTTGGCGGTGGTGGCTTTTGAGGCCACAACTCCATAAAGACATAAACTACATGTATTTGCCATCAATCGGGCCACATCATGAAATCGGCACGATAGCAGACTGATGTTGTGGTTTGTAAGTGCTGAAAACTAGAATACACGATTTGCCAATTGAGATAGCAGAGGATGGTTTCGATCCATCGACCTCTGGGTTATGGGCCCAGCACGCTTCCGCTGCGCCACTCTGCTCTGAGTTGTTATGTGAGATGGAAATTGGACCTACAATCTCTATAGATTAGGTATGTATGCAGTGCAAATAGTTAGCCAAATGTACAGTCAAGTAAAACCTCAGCGTAGACATCCATTACGAGCAAATTGATGTTACAGTGAATTCATCTCCAGAGATTAGTGACTTTCTTTCTTGCCCCCACCCCCCCTATTGGCCAAAATGTCTGGGAAGTCAGACTAGTTCCTTTCTGACTAGCTCTTGGGCATCTGCAGAAGACACAGACATGTGAAACGAAGGTTTGCACATTTGTGGCAGTGGTGGGATTTGAACCCACGCCTCCAGAGAGACTGGAGCCTTAATCCAGCGCCTTAGACCACTCGGCCACACTACCTGCTAGTACTGTGTTTAGCTGATGCCTACTCTTTGCTCTTAAAGGATCAGTTCGCCACTATAACATGGCCTTTGTCATGCTTTAGTATGATATCCGTTCATGAAAAAAATATAAATATTTTCATTTGGCGATACAGTGGCTGACAACGGCTCATTTAACGAGCCGAGGCACGGTGCGCTCATTTCCTACATTACCCACAGTGCATTGCGCGACAGACAGACAGGCAGCCCCAGGCCCCCAGGAAGCTGAAAGTTTCTCGTGTTGTTGTTGTTTGGAGTTGAAAGCGATAGAAGTAATAATAATAGCTAATATTTAGCGGTAGTAATAGTAACAGCAGTAGCGGTGGTATAGTAGTTAGTAGTCTCTGGTAGTAAGTAAGTAGCGTAATAGTAGTGATTTTGAACGTGCGCAGCGTCGGACTCGAAATTCCACTGGTTGGCTTTGTTTTTAGAACTCGAGTCGTTATGACGAAAATACAGATGCAATCGTCCAGCTGTACTGTACTCGAACCACTTTGGGTGTGCAGTTAACATTTCACCACCGCAGATATCTTCCAGTTCGACCGCAATCTAATGGAAGAATTGACGCGGAACATCATCATCGAAGCAGAACAGAGGTATGTCGTATTCCCCAGTGTAATAAACTAAAGATACAATGTTGTGTATGTACACCAGACACTGAATGAATGGCGATTGCATTACAGGAGACCACATGCATTTCCTTTCAAAATACATGGTTGTTGTTACACGTGGTTGTTGTTGTGATGTCTATAAATTAATTTGACATAGGCCTACCGAGTGTCTTACCTTCTTAGCTCTGGTCCATAGCCTTACTCTTCAGAGTAAAATAAGGCTATGGACCAGAGCTACATTTTTCCATATCAAACTACAAACCAAACATAAAGGCATTTAAAACCGGGAAAGCATCTGTATTTGCATTGGCTATTCAAAAATAGCAGATATACAAGCTCAGTGCGTCACTTGGTGCCGTGCTGCGAGCTTGTACATTTGCTATTTTTCAACATTTTTGCAAAAATGAAAATTGTTTACCATATTGTCTCATGATTGGTCAGAGGCCCATAATTGCATAATACTTTATTTGATGCAGGAGCTGGTGGCTGTCTTCGACTCAAGAGATGAAGAAATGGCTTTCAAGGAACTCCCATGTATACAGTATATTATATAGATACAATTTACTTTGTATGTTGCTGTTGTACACAATCTGGATTGATACATCAATGTGATCTCATTTTCAAATATTACACATGTACTACTCCTAAGCCTTTACCAATATTGTTGTGCTTTTACTGAAGTACATTTTAAATTCTGGACTTTTACTTGTAACAGAGTATTTCTATATAGCAATATTGATACTTTTTCTTCTGGGATTCTTGCACTCTGTCCGATTTTTGTAATCTGAGTAGAGGAGGACAAACTTTGCCTGTGTGGCCTTGTTTTTTAAACCTTATGATACAGTACAATAAAACACATTCACTGAAATGAAGTCAGACTTATTTCCATTGTGGTCTTGTTTGTATAAACAGACGTGTGGATGATTTGTATCACGGTGGCATTTGATGCAATATCATGACAGTTTGAGCCTCAAAGAGTATTAGGAATTGGTCAAAATGTATAAATACCATGAGATAAAACAAACTTGACATTAAATCAACTATCTTTTAATAGTACTGATTTACATAAATCTACAAAAATAGGTCTATGGTTGAACTGGAAACTAACAAACTAGATGTACTATAGTCAGAGGTCACTGAGGCAGGTGGTTTTTCAGGCTTTCTGCATGATGACACGTCACTGGAGCTGCTTCTGGCCAGGACAGGAGACAGGACAGGACGGAGCAGACGCACATGCTGTGGTGAGAGAAGACGTAGAGTCAGTAATGGTGAAAGCACTCAAGGATTACTGGAATGGACAATTGAGTGTGTAGGGCAGGCTATGTACAGTATGTTTCATGTGATACAATACTGTTAAGTTTACTGACCAAATTAGTAGGTAGGCTAATTGATTATTAGGTAGGATAATAAGCAGACTTGACAACCTGACTAGAAAGTAAAGAACTTGGGGGTCATTATTCTGAATTTAATTTTAATTCACACAATCATGTTACCAAGATTGCCTTTTTTCACCTTTAGAAATATTGTATGAATCAGAGCCTGTCAGTCATTAGATGATGCAAAAACACTGATCCACGCCTTTGTTTTTTCTGGGCTTGATTACTGCAATGCACTTTATTCTGGACTGCCAAAGAAAACAACTGACAGATTACAATTTGCGGCAGGCCGGCAGCCAGAGTTAACTAAAACTAAGAGTGTCACGGCATTGGCTTCCGGTTGTTTTTAGGATTGATTTTACAATTATTTTACTTGTTTATAAAGCTCTCAATGGTCTCGCATCTGTGACCTTCCGACCTACATGACTGCCTGCCTAGATATGTCCCAAACCACCCCCTCAGGTCCTCACAGCTGGCTTGCTCGATGTGCCTAACAAAAAAACAGTGAAGCAGTTTTCAGCTTCTACGGGCCGACGGCGTGGAACAAACTCCCACTGTACCTTTGACAGGCAGCCTCTAGACATTTTTAGAGCACAGCTCAAGACCTACTTATACACTCTTGCGTTTAGATTTATTCATGTCCTCACTATTGCATTACTGCCATTTCAATGTTTTATGCCTTGCGTTTCTTTTTTTTCACCATTGCTCTGTAAAGCACTTTGAGCTGCATTGCATGTCATGAAAGGTGCTATACAAATAGTTGTATTATTATTAATCAGTGCAAGTACAATTTTTTTGTACAATGTCATCAGTTTTATAGTATAGTTTGTTGATTACTTTTGATGCAGTAATGATCTTTTTGAGATATTACAAAAGGTTAAAAGTAAATTCACTGTCATCTAGTGTGATTTACAGATACAATTCAATACTACAGTGTGGAAACCGTCTGTGTGAGACACAGTATAGTATAAATGGCAGTATATTTACTACATTTTACAGGACTTTGGTTGACCACTGGTCTTTGTAAAAGCATATATAAATATGTGAACCTTTATTGAAAATGATATTCCCTTGAGACGTGTCATCTAGTTTTCTAGGGGGTCAAACAAAATACAGCAAATACAGTAATGTGCTTTATGTATAAAGTTTCAGTTGAGTATGTATGGCTCACCATCCATCAAAGACATCTTCAGCTTCATCAGCCTTCTGTACCCATCTGGGCTGACCTAAGTGAATGGACAGTGGACACAGGTATAACACTTGAATGTTTACATTGCTAGCCCTGAAACATACGAGCCCATGCCCATGGAAAATACATTGCTTCAGATGGCATGCCATATATACAGTTTTGAATTGAATGAATGAATAGATGTTGTTTGGACCGAAAAGTTGTAGGCTGAAGCCGTGCCTAGCCTCTGACACTTATGTAAACAATACGGTGTGGCGACACACATATACACAAATAAGCTGTAAATACATTGAACACTTACCTCAATCTGAATGTCCCTCTTGGTCCATCGGGCTTCGGTTGCAACTTCCAGTTTATTTAGGCATCCTGAACGAATGTTCCCAGTAACACACACAGTCAACACTATCTGGGCAGAAAAAAACTTTTCCTGGGCAGAAAAGTTTGCGTGTGCGACGCACTGGACCAGGGAAAGCTACTAGCTAGGTCGCTCCAGCAGGCAACAGTCCACACATCCACAGTGACGGGGACAAGAGCAGCTTGTCCCCGTCACTGCATTTCTTCCTCCGTATATGTCTGGTTCATATAACGACCCTAACGCAGATTCTGCCAATATGTAAATAATAATGTCGTCCAAAAACTCCCCTGGAGCAGCCATACTGACTCGTTTTCGTTTGTTGTTGTGTAGGCGGGGGTGTCCTTCGCGGCTAGGCTAGCTACGGCAAGCCTACCTGTCCATTGTCCCTGTAGTTTCTGAAAGCCTACCGAGTGTCCACCACCTACGTCATATTTGGACAAATACGTACATGGTGGACAGCTTTGGAAGTGCGCCCACGGAGCTACAGAACACCAATGATAATAAACGGGCGCATTTTAGCATATATGCTAATGATTAAAAACACACATACTAGGTTGAATAGTGGCGAAGTGGTCCTTTAACTCAAAGCAGGCAAAGCAGACAAGTCCACAAGTGAAGAAGATGTCAGGAAAAGTGATTGGTGGTCCCAGAGTTAAACTCTGAAGGCATCAGAAGGAATGGTTGGTCGTCTACAGCCTTGGCAGAGGATGGATTATGTCCACAGGCACAGAATATTTCTCCAGTGGCAACTCGGCAGTGGAGTGAGCTAGTGTTGAAGTTTCGGTACTGGAATTTGGCACCTAAAACCTCAACTGGCAGCGGTGGGATTCGAACCCACGCCTCCAGGGGAGACTGCGACCTGAACGCAGCGCCTTAGACCGCTCGGCCACGCTACCACAATCTGTGATAAAGTACTTAATAGTTAATAGCTTGTTGATGACTTTCAATACAAGCCATGTTTCCAACTCGTCCTACTTTTCTATCGTTTGTGAAGTGAATCGTAAATCATGACTTAAATAGCTTGTTCATGGTCTAGTACATGTGTATAAGGCATATTCATAAAGCAGTGTTGGCAGTGGTGGCTTTTGAGGCCACAACTCCATAAAGACATAAACTACATGTATTTGCCATCAATCGGGCCACATCATGAAATCGGCACGATAGCAGACTGATGTTGTGGTTTGTAAGTGCTGAAAACTAGAATACACGATTTGCCAATAGAGATAGCAGAGGATGGTTTCGATCCATCGACCTCTGGGTTATGGGCCCAGCACGCTTCCGCTGCGCCACTCTGCTCTGAGTTGTTATGTGAGATGGAAATTGGACCTACAATCTCTATAGATTAGGTATGTATGCAGTGCAAATAGTTAGCCAAATGTACAGTCAAGTAAAACCTCAGCGTAGACATCCATTACGAGCAAATTGATGTTACAGTGAATTCATCTCCAGAGATTAGTGACTTTCTTTCTTGCCCCCACCCCCCCTATTGGCCAAAATGTCTGGGAAGTCAGACTAGTTCCTTTCTGACTAGCTCTTGGGCATCTGCAGAAGACACAGACATGTGAAACCAAGGTTTGCACATTTGTGGCAGTGGTGGGATTTGAACCCACGCCTCCAGAGAGACTGGAGCCTTAATCCAGCGCCTTAGACCACTCGGCCACACTACCTGCTAGTACTGTGTTTAGCTGATGCCTACTCTTTGCTCTTAACTCAAAGCAGGCAAAGCAGACAAGGCCACAAGTGAAGAAGATGTCAGGAAAAGTGATTGGTGGTCCCAGAGTTAAACTCTGAAGGCATCAGAAGGAATGGTAGGTCGTCTACAGCCTTGGCAGAGGATGGATTATGTCCACAGGCACAGAATATTTCTCCAGTGGCAACTCGGCAGTGGAGTGAGCTAGTGTTGAAGATTCGGTACTGGAATTTGGCACCTAAAACCTCAACTGGCAGCGGTGGGATTCGAACCCACGCCTCCAGGGGAGACTGCGACCTGAACGCAGCGCCTTAGACCGCTCGGCCACGCTACCACAATCTGTGATAAAGTACTTAATAGTTAATAGCTTGTTGATGACTTTCAATACAAGCCATGTTTCCAACTCGTCCTACTTTTCTATCGTTTGTGAAGTGAATCGTAAATCATGACTTAAATAGCTTGTTCATGGTCTAGTACATGTGTATAAGGCATATTCATAAAGCAGTGTTGGCAGTGGTGGCTTTTGAGGCCACAACTCCATAAAGACATAAACTACATGTATTTGCCATCAATCGGGCCACATCATGAAATCGGCACGATAGCAGACTGATGTTGTGGTTTGTAAGTGCTGAAAACTAGAATACACGATTTGCCAATAGAGATAGCAGAGGATGGTTTCGATCCATCGACCTCTGGGTTATGGGCCCAGCACGCTTCCGCTGCGCCACTCTGCTCTGAGTTGTTATGTGAGATGGAAATTGGACCTACAATCTCTATAGATTAGGTATGTATGCAGTGCAAATAGTTAGCCAAATGTACAGTCAAGTAAAACCTCAGCGTAGACATCCATTACGAGCAAATTGATGTTACAGTGAATTCATCTCCAGAGATTAGTGACTTTCTTTCTTGCCCCCACCCCCCCTAT